>NC_079506.1:669229-763949 GCF_030052815.1 Hevea brasiliensis | reverse complement strand
AAAGAATATTACATTTAGAGACCAACAAATCATGTTTCAGCTACAAATTTGAATGTAGGGAGTTTCATCATTTTATTAACTAAGGCACATACCAGCTACAAGGGATTGTGGGACTTCTTCATAGTGGCAATGATGCGTCCCAACCGCAAGTGCACGGGTCGTACAAGTAGTATAGAAAAGATATCGATCCCACGAGGAGTTGTGTTAATGATTGAATTCTTGATATAAAAAGTTGAGTAAATTGAAATATTTATGAGATTAAAGTAATGAATTAATGGGTATTGAGAATGTGAAATCTATATGTGCAAAATTTATATTCTATGCATTAATGTATTAATTAAACTAAAATTGCATCAAATTGAAATAAGCAAGTTCAACTATGGCAAGATTTAAAATGGTAAGTAATTAAATTCGATTAGAAATTAACAATGGTAAAAAGGCGATTCCGGATTTCGGGATTTCATATTCGAGCTATTTTGGGATTTTAAATTGGTTATCCAATCTTGTGAAACTAATGGGTTTTAAGGAGATTAATTCTTAAATCCTTTGAATTCCCTTTCGAGTGAGACAAAGAGAGCCTTAATCAAACTAATCCTACTTTCGTGGAGTTAGAATTAATTAAGACTCATTAAGTTCTTTAATTAATCTGTGAATCCTCTTAATCCTTAGCCTATTTCTAGGTCTAAGTAAATTAAGTCCAATTTCTTGATTATCTATCACAAGGCCTTCTCCTTTCGGTGCTTCAACCATGGATTATGAACATCACTTAATGGGATCCTACACTAAGCATGTCATTAAGCATACAAGAAATGAATAAAACTCATTAAGACCACAAAATATGGATTACCCAATCAAAATCCACAAAATATCTCAAATATTACAACCCTTACTCCAGAATCAAAAGTAAACTACTCACTATCCATAATGCTTACAAGATATGATGAGTTTAGATGGAAATAAAGCTTTAATCTAAACTAAGAAGTAAGAAATTAAACACTAGAAATGTAGAAAAATGTAAAGGAAGGAAGAAATCTGCAAATCTTGGTTGAAAATGGTGTGGAAGGTGAAAATGACTCCTCAAATTCTGCCTTTCTTCTCCTCCTCTTCTTTGCTCCTTGCCTCCTCCTTCTAAAATGGGAAAATGGGACTATTTATAGCATTTTTCTGACATGGAGCCCTAAAATGGTATGTTCTAGGAGGAATTATTTGAGGGAATCTCCTGCCAGCTCATTAATGAACTCTTCATGGGACTGCATAAGTGGACTGCATAAGTTATGCAGTCCCTTATGCAGTTTTCGGCTGGTTCTGGGTCACTTATGCGAAGCTGCATGACTTGGTGCATAGGTTATGCACAATTTCGTGAATGTGCATAAGGGAGGCGAGAATGTGCATAAGCTATGCAGTCTCCTTATGCACATTTCGGCTGGTTCTGGAACAGTGATCTTTCTCCTTATGCAGATCTGCATAGCTTATGCGGCAAGTTATGCACAGTTTGGTCAATGCATATTTCAGCTTGAAAACTTGTTTTTGACATCTTTTTGCTGTAGAAGACACTCCTCAATGGCAAAATTCTCTTTAGTCCTTCAAAAACACCATTTTTCCTACAAAACAAAGTAAAAATTACAAATTAATGCAAAATTGACAACTATGAAAAACTAACTAATTAACTAATGAAATTAGCTAAAAATGGTTAATAATCAAATAAAAATGGTTATAAAATTAGACCTAAATGACTATGCAAAATGTATGCATCAGGCAACTCCAGTTAAAACTACTGAATCAAGAAAACAAAATTACAAAACTAAGTAGGAATCATGGTCTTAAGTTTATAACCAAGAGCGAATAATTGTTGACAAACTGCTAAGTGCAAAATAATTAAGACAGCTGTTAATTAACTTACAAAAGGAATGTGAAGAGAAGTTTATCAATGACAATGCCCTTCATCGAAATTTCATATATGAAGCTACTCAATGAATTCCCATCCTAAAGTTCAGAAGCGGTAGCAGTACATCCACCAATTGTCATGGTTACACACCAATTCTTTAACATCTATGAACGACTGCTCTGAGATTTAAGCGAGAATATTGCAAGATATCTGTCAATATAAAAATACACATGAAAATCCAAGAACTTTAATGACAAAAACTTGCGTCTGCTTCTAAGATGAGGAAAAAAATAATGCCTATTGAAGGGGATAAGCACATACCCTAAGAGAAGTCGATCTGATTCTTCTGATCATAGTTCGTAGCAGCCATCCACTTGAATCCATCTATCGTCAATACTAATATTTGGGATGTGAGCAATTTTGGGCCAATCAGCACAAATGTTGCTTTTGCATCTTTCTGATAGCAGAGGACATAATTTAATCCATAAATATTGTAATTTGGTGAGGCTTTCCATCCACCCTGGTAATGACTGCAATTTAGGACAACTTTTAATTAAGAGTTTGCGCAGAGTGGGAACATGTTGAAGTCCCTTTGGGAGGGACGCCAATTTGTTCAAATTTATCAATTGAAGCTCCCGGAGGCTTCTAAGGTACTGCCACCGCATATCACTATGATCCTTTGAATCAGTTAAATCAAGCTCCTCACAAGCCAAGAAGACAAGCTTCTCGAGGGAGGTTAGATGCCGCAAAGCAGAAGACACCTTTGTTATTCGTGAACAATACCGAATATAAAGACGTTGGAGTGATGTGAGATTTGTCAGCAACTCCTCTGGCAGAAATTCTAGATCCTCAATATTCTCGATTTGCAGAATTTTCAATTGAGATGGGGAAATCGAAGAACAAGAAGAGGTAGATTGTGACACCGAAATCTTCATCTTCAGTATGTCCTCCAATGACTTCTTGCTGGCATTTTTTAATACCAATTTTTGGACAGATGGAATGAGAGGCATTGAAGTGAGGTTAGGGCAAGACCTGATTTCCAAATGATCAAGACAGTGAAATTGTAGCAACTGAGGCGTGGATGTATCCCTCCTCCATCCCTTCAGATTTTGGCAATTTGAGAGCAAGAGTTTCTCCAAGGAAGGGAAGAAAAATGCCCTGTCGCCATTAATTCCATTCTCTATGTACTCCAGATCAGTGAAATTATAAATCCCCAAAGTTTTAAGTGAAGGGAACCGATCCAACTGTGGAAAATGTTGGCATTTTTTGCAGTTATTAATTCGAAGTTTCACCAAATTAGTGAGGGAAGAAATCCAGCTTGGAAACAAGAGTCTTCCGCACCCAAACACAATCAACCATTTTAGATTAATGTGTGGCCGCAGCTCTTCTAATGACATTTCTTCATCATTTTCAACATCATCTGGACCACCATCACTATTATTATCATAGCGAGAGCCCAATTTCCATGATAATGTCAAGGATTGAAGGCGTTGCTTCTCCTTCAAATTGGCTGCCTCAAATTCAGATGCTGGATTTTTCACATACCGTAGATTCATGATCTCTAGATTTCCTCCCAGCTTGTTCAAGTCACGTAATTCACCTAGTCCACCGCTACGTTTGGAGACACCCATATCTTTGGCCACCATGAATACCGATAAATTCTCAAGGGCAGTTAGTTGACCAATCCCAGGTGGCATATGAGTCAAACTAACACATCCATCAAGCCAAAGTTGCTGGAGATTGACCAACTTTTTAATGTGCTTAGGCAAGTGCTTAAGCCTTTCACATAAGTCTATTATGAGAAAGATCAAGAAACCTTATATGCTTCATTTTATCTATGGAATGTGGCACTTTCTTAATTCCTAAATCACATAAGTCTAATGCCCTCACATGACTTAATTTGGAAAAAATTTCATCACATTCTACTTTAATATCATGTGTTTTTGACCAGCTAAATGATGTAAATGTTCTCACTTTTGACACATTAGGTAAGCAACTTGCGAATTTTTGCCATGACTCAACTTCAACATTAATTGACAAATGTCGAGTTATTTTCTCAACACGCTTTGCATCTGAATTTAATAAAATGGTTTCATCTCCTGCTACTTGCTCGGCAAGATCATGCATCAAATCATGCATTTTACAACTCCGTAAATTACCCATTGCATTTTCTTCTACTTCTTGAAGGAAGGACCTCCATAAAAGATCCTTGAAATATTCTAAACCTATATCTTGAAGACTTTGTTCTGAATTTGACGATTTAATAAATCCTTGTGCTATCCAAAGTCTCACCAAATATGGGATTTTAATTTTATAATCTTTTGGAAATAATCTACAATAAGCAAAGCAACACTTCAAATGAGAAGGTAAATGATTATAACTCAATATGAGAGTTTGCATAATAGTATTCCCTTCTTTATTCATACTTGGAAGCTCTTTTTCTTTGAAGTGTTGCCATTCGTCTATTGTATTTTTAGAATACAATAAACGACCTATTACTCTTATGGCTAAAGGGACTCCAACACACTTTGCCACAATTTCTTTTCCAATTCTCTCATGGTCTGGGCTAATGACTTCCCCCAATTTAAAGGCCATATTTGCAAATAAAGAACATGAATCATTAACAAGTAGGCCTTGTAAGTCATGTGTTTTTTCTGATCTTATCATTTCTGCAACATTTTTAAGACGTGTAGTCACTATTATTTTGCTTCCATTTCTACCTCCAACTAACAAATCCTTCAAGCAAAACCAATGTTCAGAATTCTCATTCCATAAATCATCCAACACAAGTAAGTATTTTCTTCCATTAATTTTCTCACAAAGAAGATCTTTCAAGGTATTCATTTCAAGATTTTTAGGTTTCTCACCAACAAGAGATTCTAAAGTCTTTTCAACAATTATTTTAATATCAAAATTATCAGAAATGCACACCCACATTTTTAGCTCAAAATTTGATTTCACCGTCTCATCATTATATGCAAGTTGAGCAAGTGTTGTCTTTCCTAAGCCTCCAATACCCACAATGGAAATGATTGACACATTCTCCCCACAACTTGAAGACAGAAGAAAATCAACAATTTCCTTCTTATCCTTTTCTCTGCCAACAACTATTTGAGGTAAAGATGAGTGAGTTTGCTCTCTTTCCTCAAACATAGGAAGTTTCTTCTCAGGGCGCTCATTTAAGAGAAACTTCTTATTTGCGGCAATCCCATCTAATTTACTTCTAAGTTTTTTAATCTTATGAGCCATTTTAAGACCATAAGCAAATTGGTTTGAGCTTGAAAAGAACAAGCGTACCTCCTTCACCATTTTGTTGCTGGTCATCATCTGTTTCAGTAGGACATCTGTGGAGAACTCATCTAATAAGTCATCAGCGTCATAAAATGCTTCTTTTAGCGATTCAACCCAAACTCTGACTTCATGACTCTGCGAATACTTCTCCTCTGCATCTAGAAGAACAGCTTGGATGGTTGAAACTGTTGTCCTGAGTTTGTCAAGCTCCTCTTGGACAGCCCACCACAGCTTAGTCTCCTGAATGGCTGGAGAAGCGAGCTTAGAAATGATTTCTCCTGCAATGTTGAAGAGAATTGCTTCTGCCATTGATTCACAAGTAAGAGGAAAGTAAAGGTAAAGGGGCAATTGGGAAGCGTTCAAGGTTTGAAGAGAAGGATTATGAAGCTATGTGGTGGATGAAAGTGCTATGGAAATATTTATAAAACGGATTAAGGGTCTTCTTATTCACCCTAAGATGAAAATGTTCCAAAAAGACTAACCGCGTGGGGACATGGGAATATTTCTTTGTTTGTTTATTGTCATTAATTGTTGAAATTTATTAGTGAATTTCATATCATTAAGGCTGGCCAATAGGCCATTATCTGTAAATTATAAAAAGGCTTTTTTTCATATTGGATTCTGCTTTAATTTGAAAAGATTAAAAAGTTAGTTTTCATGGTATCTGTGAAAATATTTTATAAAAAGACTTTCCGAGAATGCTGCTGTGAAAATATTACAATTTTTATATTACAGGCCGCGTGGGTTCATATGACTATGATAACAAAACATTTTATAATTTATAGGATGCCATTGCTATGGAGTTCTTAATTTATAGGAAAACAGTTTGGGCTCCTCATATGTCGATGCTATTATACATGGAGTTGTCTCCTTGACGGGAAATGCTCATTGAATTTCATCAAGGAATATACTGAAGAAAATTCTGAGCCACTGAGGATGCTATATATGGAGTTATCTCTATGGTGTTTTGTATTAACTCTTTACTCAGAATATCTATCAGGAAATTTTTTGAGTCAATCTGAATATGATTTTTTTTAAACAATATTTCTTTAATATATATATATATATATATATATATATATATATATATATATATATATATATATATATATATGTTATTGTCAAAGAGTTGGTGGAGAAGCCAAGCTGCAAATGTAACAAGGCCCTGCCTCATTTTCCTGGAATTCAATGCCAAAGAAAATTCCTAATAAATTTTGGAGTTATTGGCACAAAATGTCAGTTTTCTTGATGGGGTTTCCCTTAATATCTTCATTGAACATTTTTAATGAAATAAAAGTAAAGTAAAAAAAGAAAAGGAAATGTATGGTTGTAAGTAAGTCAAGGTCAATACTCAATTTGAGAAGTTAAATTGCTTTTCGCTTTGAAAGGCAATGAAATTGTTGATGCAATTAACTAATATTTCAATTTAAGAGAAGGAATAATAATTAAAAAAAAAGCTGAAATACATAAATTTATCCTTGAATTTTACTAAAAATGAATTTATAGCACTTTAAATTTTTAAAATTTCCTATAGTGCATTTCAACTCCTATAAACATCTCATGCCACATCTCTTGTAAAAGTGAAATTAAGATAACTTGCTAAAGTGTATCATAGAATATTTATGGGAGTTTAACATGTATTATAAAACATTTTAAAAGTTCATAGTGTTATGAGATTTTTTTTCATAAACTTCAAAAATAAAATAGTGTATTTAGGAAAAAAAAGAAAATAAGCCATTTTCAAGTGTTACGAGATTTTTTTTTTAATAAAATTCAGAAATAAAATAGTGTATTTGGGCCAAAAAAAAAAGAAAGAAAATAAGCCATTTTCAAGGTTTATGAGGTACTATAAAAGTGTGTGGATCCCATGAAGTGACAAGACATTTAGACTTTGGAGCACTCTTGTCCTAGACTTGAATTATTGCAATGAGTAAAAAAATTAACTTGAGAATTTATCAACATTTCGTGAAGAAAAATTTATAATGTAGTCTTGAACAGTCAAACCTTAATGAAAACAATCTTTTGAGTCGGTTTACAAAGTAAAATAGGAATCAGATTTGATAGGTTCGATGTGATTTCAAGACTACAACTATTTGAAGAAGTCATGTGGTAATTATGGGTCAACCATGGATGTTCATGTGCTTCTCTTTCACTACACACAAAGAAAAACACGATAACCTCAGCTCATATCAAGAAGAAGTTTATAAATCATATAAAGACACACAATTACAAAATTAGGGTAGTAATAAATTGAATAATTGAACCCCAGAACTCATCTGAATCCAAAAGGCACCTTTTCCCAACTTCCTAATAGCTTTTGAGGGATGGTCATATATACTGTTTATGTGTCCATTGGAAAAGCAAATCAGTCCACCAGATTGGATTTCACTCTGTTCATTCAATGTTGTCAAATTAACAGATTTGGAGAAAAGAAATGAGATGAGTACCTTGTAATTTTGCATGATTGCTCTGCCCATAAGGTTTCCTTTAAAGTCTAAACTGCAATTGGGTCCATATAGACTGAAAATTTTGCACAATGCACTAGACTGTCAAAAAATGGATTTTTTTTTAAAAGGAACAAAAAATTTATGCTTGGATGATGTTCATATAAGGCATGTGAAGGTGATGAACATATCAAAACAAACACTTTCTTGCATAAGAGAGGCCAATTCACAATTGCTTTTCTCTTACATCTTTAAACAAGGTAGAACCATTATCAATTTCCAAACTTTGGAAATGAAGACCATAGTTGCAGAATGCTTATTTGAAATTCCATAGCTCAATTAAATTGCATGGAAATGCTTCAATCTACTGATTCACAATATCTGCAGAACAGCTTGAAACTAACATTAAAGGGATAAACAGTGGCTGAAGTTCCTCCATTCGTTGCATTGATCTTTAACAACCTTAAGTACCAAACAAAAGTTACAAACAATTCTGCAATCGCATAAATGATTTCTGAAGTGAAGAACAGATGAAAATAATACACATATATAGGAGCATTAAGCAGAGCATGTTTCTTCCAGATCACATGCCTGGAGATTAGACCTCAATTTTGGGCATGCTTTACATTTTCTAGAAGAAACTCCTGATTGTCATTTTGTCTTCCTGAAACCAACACAAAGAAAGGTAAAACTATGGGCATTTTGATATTTAATTGTTCTTGTACAAGAAAATATAACAATAAAATGATAGAAAAAACAACAAAGTAACAAGACTTACCACACAACTGGAAGGAAGGAATAAGTTAGATTTGAAGAAATATGGAAGTGTTGAACTCATTCTGTTTTCAGAACCAATGATTTTTCCACCACTGCATGCCGCAAAGCAGAAGACAAAAAGGAAGTTGTGCCTTACTTGAAGAAGCTATCAATAAAGAAATTCTACAGTCCCAAGTTATTACAAAGTGGCAGCAAGTTGAAGTTCATCCACAGCCAAGAGGTGCCATTCATTAAATATTAAGAAGAGAACAGAGGACTATTGCATGCTGCATTCGTTATTGTAGAGATGAAAATCCTTGCAATCAGCAGCTTCTCTAGGCAAAGGAGATGGGGTAATTATTGATGCATACTTCAAAACCTTTGGCAGAAACTTTAGATTCCCATTTTTCTGAGAAATATGAACAAATGCATATATTTATTATTTTGTATAGTGTTATTTGTTCACAAGTAAATGTTAGAAAATGTAATTATCGAACATACAAAACAAAGGAACAAAAAAAAAAAAAAAGAGAAAGAAAATGAATCATGCTTGTGATACAGGTTATAACCTATTGAACTTTTTTGCCTATTTAGAATTTAGCAAACAATAAATTTTGGCGAAGATCAATTTTTGAATGTAATTCTTTTGTTGTAGCCCATGATTCTTTCGCCAAAGCCATCAATGCTGTCAAAGTAGTAGACACATGAAAAAAATAAAAAGAACATGATAAGGTAGGCAGCAACTTATACGTGAATGAGATGGACATCAGGGATGCGAGCAATCCCAGGCCAAACAGCACCCATGTTGTTACATCACTAAGGTGAGTTTGGGCATCCAGCCATCCACTCAAGTAAAGACATTAAATTCACAATCAGCAAGAAGATTACATTTAGTTGCTCAAAATCCTAATTTCCCCAGCACCCAAATCGTTTCAAAAAGCTCTCTCTCAACATGTAGCGATCAGATTTATACTCCAAAACTAAATGCTAGAACCCCTTTAAAATATCCACTGACAGAATGTTTAACGAAACACTTTCAACACAACGCAACAACAGGAATATCTATAACTGTTTATTAACTTCAGATACCGGCAGCCATGAAATGAAGGTCTCAAGGCATTGAAACCCTGAACCATACAAAAGGAATATCTACAATTGTTTATTAATTTCGGATAACGACAGCCAGAACTTCATCTGAGTCTAAAGTGCTTCCATAAAACTCTTTGAAGATCAATGGTCATATTGTTTACACCAAAAATATCCATAGGACTAGGGGCAGGCACTGCATTACATTTTTGAGAACAACAATATAAATCATCCTTTAGCCAAAAAATTTAAATATTAGGAGGTTCATCATTTTATCAACTAAGGCACTTACTAGCTTGTCAGTTTCTGCATAATTCTCTAGCAACATGTAGAAGCTGAAATTCTAGTATGGACTGCTTTGTAGTGGTACTTCCAGTAAGAAATAGGAATACCTGCTGGTAAGTATGTATCAATGATTTAATAGACTGAGTAAGTGGAATAATTATAATATTTAAGTAGAAGCAGAATCATGCATAAAATCCCACTGTGTCTATTGGAAAATCGTATCAGCCAACAAATGAACAGCACTGGATTTCACTCTGCTCGTTTAATGTTATCAAATTAACACAAGGAAAACGACCATGGGGAGCTGGTAATAAAAAGTACAACCAATTCCACAAGTACATAAATTGATGAATTGACGAGAAGGAACAAATAAAAAAAAATAAAAATTTTACGAAGAATCAGAGGACCTTTGAAGAGATCAAGCTTCTTGTATTGGGTACCTTCCATATCACATTTCAAAAGATAAGGCTTCGACATGGGGCAAATGCTTTACATTTTTTGAAGAAATTTGAGATAGTTATTTTTTTGTAAGAAAAACCAAATTAAATATCAGGGAAAAAGTTCATAACAAAAAAGAAAAAAAAAGGGGAAAAAACCCAGTACTTACTTACCACACTATTTGACGGAACTTGTAAATTAGATTTGCAAGAAAATGTTGTTGAATATCATTTTGCTTTCAGAAGCAATGCTTTTTCCACCTCTGCATTTAGCAGCACAAATATGTTGTTGATTTAATTCACAAAGGAATGAGGTGAAGAGAAGTTGATAGATGACAACGACCCTGATCACAATTATTCCCATCCTACAGTTTAGAAGCTGTATATTGTTCAATGCGAGAGACATTGAGTAATTGTCATAAATAAACTCTTGCAAATGAAATTGAGTAATTAACTACATGAAATTATCATAGTTAACTCACCAATTGTCAACATCAACATCTATGAACAACTGCTTTTAGATGAGTTTGGGCATCCACTTAGGTAAAGGCATCAAATTCACAATGAACAAGAAGATCACATTTAGAGACAGGCACTGCATTTCATTTTGGGAACAACATCATATCATGCTTCAGCTAAAAATTTGAATATGGGTAGGTTGGTCATTTTGTTAACTGGGGCACTTACCAGCTTGTCAGTTTCTGTTTAGACCAATTCTCTTGCAAAGTGTAGAAGCTAAAACTGCAAGGGATTATGGGACTTCTTCATAGCAGCACCTCCAGTTAAAACTAGAGAATCAAGAAAACAAAATTGCAAAATTTAATAGGAATCGTGGTCTTAAGTTTCCAACCAAAAGTGAATACTTGCTGACAAGCTGGCAACTGCCAAATAATTAAGGCAGGCTGTTGATTTAACTTACAAAAGGAATGTGAAGAAAAGTAAAAACTCGTAGATGAAGTTGATTAATGACAATGCCCTTCATCAAAATTTCATGTATGAAGCTACTCAATGTATCTCCATCCTGAAGTTCATAGGCAGTAGCAGTAGCAGTACATCCTATCTGGACGACAAAGAGAAAGAAAAAATTATAAAGAGCCAGAAATAATTCTGGCAACTAAAATTAAAGTTATGAAATTATAATAATTTCAAGATATCTGTAAACTTCGATATTAAAAAAAAAATGAAATCCAAGAATTTTAATGACAAAACTAGCGTATGCTTCTAAGATTGACCAAAAAAATAATGCATATTGAAGAGGATAAGGACATACCCCAGGAGAAGTCTCATTCTTCTGATCGTAGTTTGTAACAGCCATCCTATTGAATCCATCTATCGTCGATGCTAATATTTGGGATGTGAGCAATCTTGGGCCAATCAGCACCCATTTTGTTTTTGCATCTTTCTGACAGTTGAGGACATTCTCTAATCCATAAATATTGTAATTCAGTGAGACTTCCCATCCACTCCGGTAAAGATAACAAATTAGGACAATTATGGATCGTGAGTTTTCGCAGAGTGAGAACATGTTGAAGACCCTTTGGAAGTGATGCCAATTTGAACAAATTTACAAATAGGAGCACTTGGAGTCTTCTAAGGTGCTGCCATGGCATATCACTATGATACTCTGAATCAGAAAAATCAAGCTCCTCACAAGCCACGAATACAAGAATCTCAAGGAAAGTTAGATGTCGCAAAGCAGAAGACACCTTTGTTATTCGTGGACAATACCGAATATAAAGACGTTGGAGTGATATGAGATTTGGCATCAACTCCTCTGGCAGAAATTCTAGATCTTCAATATTCTCGATTTCCAGAATTTTCAATTGAGAAGGGGAAATCGAATAACAAGAAGAGGTGGATTGTGACACCAAAATCTTCATCTTCAGTATGTCCTCCAGTGACTTCTTGTTGGCATTTTTCAATACCAATTGTTGGACAGATGGAATTAGAGGCATTGAAGTGAGGTTGGGGCAAGACCTGATTTCCAAATAAAAAAGACAGTGAAATTGTATCAACTGAGGCATGGATGTATCTCTCCTCCATCCCTTCAGATTTGGGCAATTTAAGAGCCAGAGTCTCTCTAAGGAAGGGAAGAATAATGCATTGCCGCTATCAGTTCCACTCTCTATGAACTTCTCTAAGGAAGGGAAGAATAATGCATTGCCGCTATCAGTTCCACTCTCTATGAACTCCAGATCAGTGAAATTCTCGATCGCCAAAAGTTTAAGTGAAGGGAACTGATCCAGCGGTGGAAAATGCAGGCATTTTTTGCAGTTATGAATTGTGAGTCCGACCAAATTAGTGAGGGGAGAAATCCAGCTTGGAAACAAGAGTCTTCCGCACCCTAAAACAATCAACGATTTTAGATTAAAGTGTGGCCGCAGCTCTTCTAAAGACATTTCTTCATCATTTTCAACATCATCTGGACCACCATCACTATTATTATCATAGGGAACGCCCAATTTCCATGATAATCTCAAGGATTGAAGGTGTTGCTTCTCTTTCAAATCGACTGCCTTAAATTCAGATGCTGGATTTTTCACATACCGTAGATTCATGATTTCCAGATATCCTCCCAGATTGTTCAAGTCATGTAATTCACCCAGTCGACCACTATGTTTGGAGACACTGTTATCTTTGGCCACCATGAATAGTGATAAATTCTCAAGGGAAGTCAATTGACCAATCCCACGCGGCATATGAGTCAAACTAACACATCCCTCAAGGTAAAGGTTCTGGAGATTGACCAACTTTTCAATGTGCTTCGGCAATTGCTTAAGCCTTTCACAGCTGACTAGGTACAGAGTTTGCAGGTTTTGGAGTTTAATAATGGAATTAGGAAGGAGTTCAATGTCTTTGTTATCAGAAAGACTGAGAAACCTTATGTGCTTCAATCTGTCGATAGAATGTGGCACTCTCTTAATTCCAAAACCACGCAAATTTAATACCCTTACACGACTTAATTTGGAAAAAATTTCATCACATTCTACATCTTTAATATCGTGCTTTTTTGACCAGTTAAATGATGTAAATGTTCTCACCTTTGACATATT
This sequence comes from Hevea brasiliensis, assembly GCF_030052815.1. Taxonomy (NCBI): domain Eukaryota; kingdom Viridiplantae; phylum Streptophyta; class Magnoliopsida; order Malpighiales; family Euphorbiaceae; genus Hevea; species Hevea brasiliensis. Next base: position 750,712 of record NC_079506.1, on the reverse strand, counting down.
AGGTAAGCAACTTGCTAATTTTTCCCATGACTCAACTTCAAAATTAATTGACAGATGTCGAGTTTTTTTTCCAACATGCTTTGCATCTGAATTTAATAAAATGATTTCATCTTTTGCTACTTGCGTGGCAAGATCATGCATCAAATCATGCATTTCACAACTCCATAAATTACCCAACTCATCTTTTTCTACTTCTTGAAAGAAGGACCTCCATGAAAGATCCTTAAAATATTTTAAACCTATATCTTGAAGACTTTGTTCTGAATTTGATTTAACAAATCCTTGTGCCACCCAAAGGCTCACCAAATATGGGATGTTAATTTCATAATCTTTTGGAAATAATTTACAATAAGCAAAACAACACTTTAAATGAGAAGGTAGATAATAATAACTCAATCTGAGAGTTTGCATAATACTATTCCCCTTTATGTTCATATTTGGAAGCTCTTTTTCTTTGAAGTTTTGCCACTCATCTATTGTATTTTTAAAATGCAATAAACAACCTATTACTCTTATGGCTAAAGGGACTCCAACACACTTTGCCACGATTTCTTTTCCAATTCTCTCATGGTCTAGGCTAATAACTTCCCCTTGTTTAAAGGCCATATTTGCAAATAAAGACCATGAATCATCAACAAGTAGGCCCTGTAAGTCATGCTTTTTTTCTGATCTTATCATTTCTGCAACATTTTTAAGACGTGTAGTCACTATTATTTTACTTCCTTTTCCACCTCCAACTAACAAATCCCTCAAGTGAAACCATTTTTCGGAATCCTGATTCCACAAATCCACAAATCATCCAAAACAAGTAAATATTTTTTTCCATTAATTTTCTCATGAAAACGATCTTTTAAGGTATTCATTTCAAGATTTTTAGGTTTCTCACCAATGAGAGATTCCAAAATCTTTTCAACAATTATTTTAACTTCAAAATTTTCAGAAATGCACGCCCACACTTTGAGCTCAAAATTTGATTTCACCGTCTCATCATTATATGCAAGTTGAGCAAGCGTTGTCTTTCCTTTGCTTCCGATACCCACAATGGAAATGATTGACACATTCTCCCTACAACTAGAAGACAGAAGAAAATTAACAATTTCCTTCTTATCCTTTTCTCTGCCAACAACTACCTGAGGTAATGATGAGTGAGTTTGCTCTCTTTCCTCAAGCATAGGAAGTTTCTTCTCAGGGAGCTCATTTAAGAGAAACTTCTTATTTGCAGCAATCCCATCTAATTTACTTCTAAGTTTTTTAATCTTACGAGCCATTTTAAGGCCATAAGCAAATTGGTTTGAGCTTGAAAATAACAAGCGTACCTCCTTCACCATTTTGTTGCTGGTCATCATCTGCTTCAGTAAAACATCTGTGGAGAACTCATCTAATAAGTCATCAGCATCGTAAAATGCTTCTTTTAGCGATTCAACCCAAACTTTGACTTCATGACTCTGCGAATACTTCTTCTCTGCATCTAGAAGAACAGCTTGGATGGTTGAAACTGTCGTCCTGAGTTTGTCAAGCTCCTCTTGGACAGCCCACAACAGCTTAGTCTCCTGAAGGGATGGAGAAGCCAGCTTCGAAACGATTCCCCCAGCAATGTTGAAGAGAATTGCTTCTGCCATTGATTCACAAGTAAGAGAAAAGTAAAGGTAAGGCACAATTGGGCAGTGTTCAAGGTTTGAAGAGAAAGACTATGAAGCTATGTAGAGGATGAAAATGCTATGGAAATATTTATAACAAATTTAATATTTCTGCATTTCTTTAAAGGACAACCGTGTGGGGACATATGAAAATATTGGTTTGTTTGTTTCTTGTGATTAATTCTTGAAATTAATATATTAATAGATTTCATATAATTTAAATTAACGTTTTGTGAATTGTTAATCAATAAATTAAAGCAGTATTGAGTTTCCCTTTTTCTTCTCTTTTTTCTTTAAAATTAGATTTTGCCTTGTCTTCTCTCTGCTCATAATGATGTCTGTAAATGATTTCTATGGAGAGTACTGTTCATACTTCAACTTAAAAAAAAAAAAAAATGAAGTAAAAAATTTTGGATGTAAAATTTTATTGAATTTATGAATTTAAAAGAAATCCATTATTATTAATAAAAATAAAATTACAACTATCTTCACACCAAGAAAAGCAATGAGTATGAGGTGAATAATGAAACTACGGCAACACAAAGGCCAGCATCTGTAAATTATAGCATTTTGAGAGGCCTATAGAGTTGATTGATTGATGATACTCAGCTTTTTTTTTTTTTTTTTAAATACTATTTCTCTATAAGAGATTTTAAAGTAAACTCAATCCATCATGTAATCAATTAAGTCAATTAAATCACTTTATATCATTCATGTTTATCTATAATTATATAAATAATTAAAATTTTTTTATTAATTTTTAAAACAAATCCTTCCAATAAAACTGTTTTTTTAGAGTTCATTTCATAAACCACCCAAAATAATTAAAATTTTTTTATTAATTTTTAAAACAAATCCATTACTAGTTAATAAAAAAAAAATTGAAAAGCAATGTGTATGAGGTGAATAAAGTGGACTAAATATTAAAATTTTATTTTCATATTTTATACTTTTATTCATTGGATTCGTTTCATCAATAATTCTGATTTAATTCCAATTTATAAACTATAATCCGTTGTCACTGACACCACCACTTAATCTCAACCTTGATCTAATTTTAAAATATGAACTGAGTTCAATTCAGATTTGATATAATTTAATGATGAATTTTATTTTTCAATTTTTATTTTTTAAAAAAGCCATTCAAATTGGATTAGACCATTGGCTGAACCGCTAATGTCATGCTTGTTTGGTTTGGAGGGGACTGACCTTCCCCAAGATAATTGTGACACCGCTCGGCCACCTGTCACTTTCTTACTATTACCACCACAAATTATCATTCCAATATTACTTGCTTATATAAAAGAAATATTTTATATATATATTATTTTACAATTAAATATAAAATTATAACAATAATTATGTTGCATTGCATCATAATATTTATTACATTACGTATATAATTAATTACATCATATTACATTATGTCTAACTAAATGTAGCCTTGCAATATTCTCTCTTAAATCTCAAAACTGTTGTTCATAGATGTTGAACAATTGGTTTGTAACCATGACAATATCTAGTAATTTCATTACTTTAATTTCTGGCTCCTTATAGTTTTTTCCTCTCTCTTTTTTTCCTCCAGATAGGATGTACTGCCATTGCTTCTTAACTTTAGGATGGGCATTCATTGAGTAGCTTCATATATGGAATTGTGATGAAGGAAGGCATTGCCATTGATCAACTTCTTCTACGAGTCTTACTTCTCTTCACATCCCTTTGTAAGTTAAATCAACGGCCTGCCTTAATTATTTGGCACTTACCTGCAGGTTATCAGCAAGTACTCTTTCTTGATTCGAAAACTTAAGACCATGATTCCTACCTAGTTTTGTAATTTATTGATTCTCTAGTTTTGAATGGAGTTGCCACTATGAAGAAGTCCCATAATCCCTTGTAGTTTTAGCTTCTACACTTTGCAAGAGAGTTGGTTTTCAAGCTAGTAAGTTCCTCAGTTAATATAATGATACCAGAACCTCACCATATTCATATTTTTAGCTGAAGCATGATTTGCTGTTCACAAAACGAAATGCAGTGCCTGTTACACTTTACCCTCCTATACTAACTCACATAACTAACATGGAAAACCAATTAAGTTTATATAGCAGTATCTTAACTCAGAAAAAAAAAAGCATCCTATGCAGGGCATCATTATATCTGACGGATTTAATCGGAAAACTGATGAAGTTTTCCCGAAGAACAATTAATTAAATTTAAAGACCATAATTCATAACTAACTATGGAAGTAATCCAGGGCTACATTTAGTTAGACATAATGTAATCACCGTGGATCCATAACTTTTATTTATATAATAAAAGAAATTAAAATAAAAGAAATACATATAATTATAGCCATGTACATAACTGCGTGGCGGTTATGCATTTCAAATGCAAAATATATAAATTTGGGAAAGAAAACCAACATGTCTGCGAGTGACAAATTGTAAAGAAAAGCTTGTCAGCAAATAATACTTGATTTAAAGATTAAACTTTTTTAAAGTCTTCTTAATATTTCTAGTAGTTAGATATATATGGCCCATGGAAAATATTGCTCTGTTTGTTTCTTATCATTAATTCGATCTTGAAATTTATCTCATCATTAGATTATAAGCTTTTATTTTATTTAATTCTATACGAAATTTTTATTTTTTTAATTAGTAACTAAATTAATATATAAAATGCTAACTAAAAACATATTGATATTTTATTCTTTTAATAATTTAAATAAATATTTAAATAGTTAAAATTAAAATAAATTGTTGTACAATGGGACAGTGTGTAAATTAAAAAGAAACAAAACAATCTTATATAATCTCTCTCTAATGTCTTTGATCTTACGAGCTATTTTAAGACCATAATCGACCTGGTTTTGATGGTATTAAGAATTGAAGAATATAGCTGGACACCATAGAAATGCCAAATTGGTGCAAAGCAAAGACCATTATCTTCTTGGGAAATGGAGCTGCTAGATGAAAGCTTTCACATTTTTAATCAATCCATCCACAAAAAAATCCTTTGAAGTTGATTTCTATAATTAGAGATACTGTTATTGTTATTATTGCAATTCTTTCTGTTTGCTAATAAAATCAAAAGCAGGGTTCCATATACTCCGTTATGTGATGATGCTCTATTTGATGATATAAAAACAGAACAACTTCCTGACTCCAATATTGAATCCTTTGTGTGAAAGGTTATTATCCCTTTCCTTGTAAATATAAATTCTTTATATTTTAGTACCACCAACTCAGGTTCCAAATGCAAATCCAAATTTATGTTGAGGAAGCTTCATTCATGCTCCCCAATGCTAGACTTCATGTAGGCCCCGTTAGCTATAATGAGCTTAGTTTTGATAATAGTAAAACTCAATGAAATATATATTAACCTTTGTGCATAAGTATTTGAAGTGATTTTATAGATCATGATATGCAAAGACATTGATGGAAGGACTATTCTATTAAAATGGTTGATATAAAAGGAGATTATTATCTTGTATAACACAAGATGAATCAAAGTCCATGAAAAATTAGGATAGAAATTAAGTTCTTAGGTCTGTTGTATAAGATTGGAGAGATTATGCCGTTTAAGATCTAAAATCAATTTTGTTTTAGATTCAAGAGTTTAGAAAGTGTTTTTACATTATTTTTAAGGTTTTTAAATGATCAAAATAATTTTTACGACCTTACCTCAAAAACTCAAAATTTCAAAATTTAAGTCAGACAATAACTAAATTATTTAACTAGTTTTATTGGCTAAATTTTTCTTCATTGGCTAAAATTTTCTATCTTACGAAACTAGTTAATTATTGAAAATTTTAGTTAACTATTTTTATGCTATGACCTGACACAACTCTGTTGCATGACTTTCAAAGAAGTAATGGCTAGTTTTTTGAAAATTAAAGAGCCATTAGATACACTCTCTAGCAGACGTTTTTAGCAATGAAAAGCACCTATAAAAGGCATCATTTACTATAATTTTACCTAATGAAAGTATTCTTATTCATTGAGAATTTATTGTGCTATTTTTAAAACTTTCATTCAAATACTCTTAAGTTTAAGTGGCATATCTTCTTTCTCAATCTTTTAGCATCTAATTTTGTATCTGAGAGTTATTAAGAGTGATTTCATCTACACCAAAGCCTATTTAAGGTTGTGTAAGTGTGAGGACACACTTGTGGAAAGTTTTTCAGCACCTTGTGAAGCTTGTGGTCTTTTGTGGGAAGCAAAGACAATGTAAAAATTCTCAAGCACCTAGGAAGCTTGCTAAGACTGTAAAGGCTTTGAATCTTGCCTGTTGAAAAAAATCAAATAGTGTAGTGACTCTCAAAGTGAGACTTTGAGAAGAGTGAATGTAGCCTAAGAGAGCTGAACCACTATAAACATTATGTTTAATTCTCTTCTTCCCTTAACTTTTTAATTTTCGACACTTTGTTTCTTTGATTATATATTGAATGTGTTAAGAATTTGTTTTATTGAGTTGATACTGAGCTTGAATAATTAAACCTACAAATTTTGATTTATATGTGAAAAGATACACTTGATATTAAGTGATTTTTTTGTGTATGAGCTACTATTTGTGCATAACTTGTTTGATCACTTAAATTACATCTTAAAAATAGAGTTATACATATATATAGAAGTGCAAAGCCGCAATTTTTCATTAAGTCTTGAGCAAGGACTGAAAAATTGTCTAAAATGTCCAATTTACCCCCATGTTGGTCACTTTCTTTGGGACAACACTTAACTTTTAGGTTTGAAGGGGAGGATTATGAAGATGTGTGGAGGATGAAAATGCTCTGGAAATATTTATAACAAGTATTTAGGCTCTTGAAGGATGCTACTCATTTCTTTAACGACAATCATGCGGGTTCCTATGGAAAAAGGAGGATAAAAGAAAAAGGAAACAGATGGAAACTTATTGTCTAGACGCGGACCATAGATACAAATATGTGAGATTTACATATTTAATACGTGAGTCTCATTATATATCTTGTATCTTGTGTACATGATTTACACAGTCTAGGTAAAAAAAATTTGTATTGATTGTATGGTAGTGCAATTCATGTGGTTGAAGTAGAATAAAAAAAAATGAAAATATTTTATGCAAATGAAGGAAAATAAAATAACTTAATGCAATTGAGAAGTTTAAATGGTTTTGCTTTGTAAGGCATGCAGTGATGTTATTGATGCAATCAATAAATATTTCAGCTGAAGAGAAGAAAAGGAGGAAACAGATGAATTTATTTCAGCTCAAGGTAAGATTATGAAGAAAACACCATGTTATTTGCTCGGTTAGGTAGGTACAGATCACCTCTATTAAGAGGCATTCTTGAAGTTATTGACACAAAATTGGGGTGGCTGTAAATAAGTCAAGATCAATAGTATTATTTGATCTTCCCTATAGCAAAAATTCCCTGCAGCTTCTTTCAACTGTGGACTCCACTGAAGTTGATTTCAATATGCAAATATAATTAGCAAATTTAATTTTTTATTATATAAAAGTTAGAACATAAAAAATTTATAGCCTTATATATATGCTTTATTAATATTCCTTATATATAAAATTCTTAATTTTATAGTTTATTAGCGCATGTAAATATTAGCTGAAAGCAGACCTATGAATCTAATGCCAAAGAGAAGTCCTAATAAATTTTGGAGTTATTGACACAAAGTATCAATTTTCTTGATGGGTTTCCCTTAATATCTTCATTAAACATATTTATGAAATGAAAGTAAAAGGAAAAAAAAAAAATGGTTGTAAGTGAAGGTCAATACTCAATTTAAGAAATTAAATTGCTTTTGCTTTGTAAGGTAATGAAATTGTTGAAGCAATTAATGAATATTTCAGTTTAAGAGAAGGAATAATAATAAAAAAAAATAAAAAGAAAAAAAGGAACAATATGAGCCATATTCAAGGTCTGTAAGGTACCATTAAAGTGTGGATCCCATGAACGGAGCATTCTTGTCCTAGACTTGAATTATTACAGGGAGTAAATAAATTGACTTAGGATATTTTTAATTGTATTATACACACACAAAAACATATATATAAAGGAAATTTATAGTTTGATTCTTGAATTTTACATCATATTACACTTTTGCCTCTCAATTTTGAACAATTACGTATTTAGTCAATGGATTTCACTTTATATTATAATTTAGTCCTTATTTTTGAAAATTAATTATTTAGTTCATGAATTTTGTACTACATCATAATATAATCTTTGTAATTTTAATATATAGAACAATTTAATACTTCTGTTAATGGATGAAATTGTTGTAATATTAAAATTACATAGACTAAATTATTTTATATATTAAAATTAGAAGAACTAACTAATTTATTTCTCAAAATTTAGGGATTAAAGTATAATATAGTGCAAAAATCAGGGATTAGATAATTAATTTCTCAAAACTCAAGAACTAAAATATAACATAAGGCAAAATCTAGGGGTCAAATTCTAAATTCCCCTTTCGTGAAACATGATTTGGGTGGCTAGAGTGCCTCTTCTTGTCAGCTTCAATGGCTTCATCTCATGTGCTTGCCACGGTAAGTAAGATACTAGTAGCTTTCTGTGCACTAACTAGATAAGAGCGAAGATGAAAAAAATTATCTTACTTCAGCTTTCTTTTTTAAAATTACAATCTACCTGGGGTGATTTTAAACCAAGTGATTCATGGTTACAACTTGTCTACTACTTTGTTTATTAATGGCGTGTGTTATTAAGAGGCAGATTGTTAATTTCAGACATTTTGTGAGAAATTTCAGGCGTATTTCAATGAGAAAAGCTCAATTGATGTCAGTAGAAAATACTTAACTGCAACAATATAAATGGCCAACATAACAAATTTACTGAATTAAAACTTTCATCTTTTGCAGGAAGAATAATTAGTTACATTATAATTCACATAAATTTTCAATCTAAATCTCCTTTTCAATTAGAATGGTTGTGTAAGTAAATGAGCATCATCCTTACATGATTTTGATGATTAAATTTATGCAAGTAATTCGTTACAAAATGTAGAGAACAACATGTATTAGCCTAATAAAAAGAAAAGATGAGGAGGAAAAACCAACAGTGGTTTAAACCAAGAACCAGCAGGTCCAACCCCATACACCCTACCTATACTAACTAAACCACTTATTGATGAAAAACCCCCTCAAAAAAAGCAACATAGATAAAGAGTCAGTTAAATAAAGCAAAATAGACAGAATTGGTTCACCAATTCATTCTGTCTTATTGGAGAAGCCAAAGTTCAAACTCAGAGAGTCTTGGCCTGATACAAATTTGCAATCAAAATTTCCATTTCTTGTGCGATACTAAATTGCATGTGAGCTCTAGATATTCCATTAATATAGTTGTGCAAGCAAACGAGCAGCTCATAGTATCATCCTTTAATGATTATAGTCCTTAAATCAGCTTGAACTAAATCTTTGCTTCAAGCTGGAGACAATGACACACATTTGAAGTAATTATTTATCAGGTTTCCAAATTTTATGGAAGAAGGAAGGATCCGAAAAACATGTGGCAAACACTACATCCCTGTGAAAAAAATTCCATCTGATCAACTCTGCTCTAGAGAAGGTAATAACTCCACCATTTTCAAGTTGCAACTCGTGTAACTACAGAAAAAATAGCAAGCATTAAGATTGCTAGCTACCGCAACATATCTTTTTGGTAAAACAAACAGAGTACCTTTGAATTATGGAACAACAATTCATTCCATTATTCACTCAGAATATCTGCTGCATAAATGATGCAAATGGGGAGAGAACCAATCACTCAACAACAGCAGGAATGTACAGGAAAGTCATTGGAAGTCTTGAACAGTCAAACCTTAATGAAAACAATCTTTTGAGTCAGCATACAAAGTAAACTAGGAATCAGATTTGATATTTTCAATGTGATTTCAAGACGGCAACTATTTGAAGCAGTCGTGGTAGCTTACAGAGTTTAAAGAAGAGAAAACGATGCACTTGCCATACAAGAGATGGTAATTATGGGTCGACAATGGATGTTCACGTGCTTCTCCATCACTACACACAAGAAGCTTACAAATCATATAAAAACACACACACAAGCATAAAATCCGTGTAATAATAAATTGAATAACTGAAACCCAGAAATCATCTCAATCCAAAGGGCACCTTTTTGCAACTTCCTAATAGCTTTTGTGAAACTCGAGCGATGGTGATTAATATTTTTATAGCAAGACTCCCAGGACGCTGCTTTGAAAATATTACAATTTTTATACGACAGGCCATGTGTGTTCATATGACAATGATATGAAAATATTTTATAATTTATAGGATGCCATTGCTTTGGAGTTCTTAATTTATAGGAAAACAGTGTGGGCTTCTCATATGGCGATGCTATTTTATATGGAGTTGTCTCTTTGGCAGGGAATGTTCATTGAATTTCTTCAAGGAATATATTGAAGAAAAATAAAACTAGATTCTGAGCTGCTGAGGATGCTATATATGGAGTTATTTTTGTAGAAACCCAAATTGTTGTAGAAACCCTAGATTCCATCTAGCCATAATCCATCATGCCAAATCATCAAGAAATTAAACTGGATGTGGAAGCGTACCTGAATCCATGATACCGATAAAATTTTGCGGTCTTACAGTTCTAGGTCTTCCAATTGAGAGAATTTTATCTTTTCTAATGATGGTATGTCAGAAAAGAATCTTGCCTATAATTTGGGGACCATAACCCTTTTATATCTGGATACATTTTTTCTATTTCTAATTTGGCCCATCATAAAATTAGAAACCATATATAGAGTATCTACACATTTAAACTCATACTTTATGACATAATCTAGGCCCATCTTAATTTTAACCAAATTAGATCACTTTTACTATTTGGGCCAAGCCTTTTATGATAGACATAACATACAATTATTGTTAATCTTAATATATATATATATATATATATATATATATATATATATATATATATATATATATATATATATATATATATATCACTTTATAATTGTATGTCATAATATAACCTTATGAGCTCAAAATTTTACTATCATGATTCAAAGGCATTTCCAAACAATCTCGTCCATCAATTAGGCCAACATAGAACTAAGTCAACTTTCGTTACACATGTCGCAACTAAGTCCAACCCCAATCACGTATATTAACATAATCAAATGACACAGATCAAGTATGGATGTGTAGCATGAAAATTACGTGGGATGTGTAGCATGAAAATTATTGTGATCTGAACATGTCTGTTTTCAATTGGTCCACTTTAAACCTTAGTGAGATTAAACCATACCAAAATCAAAGTGTGAATAACTGAAAGAAATTTTATTTCTGCAAAAAATATCCTCAAAATATCCATAAACTGAAAACTAAAAATGTGTCTATAATAGAAAAGCAAAAATACAAACTCCCACTAAAACTGAATATCCTCAAAAGACATGACACCCATATGAGTAGTATGCCCATGAATGACCTTAGGTGGCAATCCCTTAGTAAGCGGATCCAAGACCATGGAGTTTGTGCAAATATGCTCTATAGACACCTGACCACTTTGAATTCTTTCTTTAACAACTAGGAATTTAATGTCTATATGCTTTGACTTACTTGAACTCCTGTTGTTATTGGAATACAAGACTGCTGACTTATTGTCACAGAAAATCTTAAGTCGTCTTTCTATTCCATCTACAATTTGTAGCCTAGTGACAAAGTTTTGCAACCATATTCCATGATTAGATGCCTCATAGCATGCTATAAACTTAGCTGCCATGGTGGTAGAAGCTATGATTGTCTGTTTAGCACTCTTCCATGAGATAGCTCCTCTAGCAAGCAAATAGATATAGCCTGATGTAGATTTCATGCTATCTTGACATCCTGCAAAGTTGGAGTCTAAATAACCAATGATCTCTAACTTATCCGACCTTCTGTATGTGAGCATGTAATGTTTTGTTCTCTGTAGATACCACATGACTTGTTTTGCTGCTTTCCAATGATCCATTCCTGGATTGCTTAAATATTTGCCCAACACTCCAACTATGTACGCAATATCTGGATGCGTACAAACCTGAGCATACTTTAGACTTCCTACTATTGATGCATATGGAACCTTTTTTATTTCTTTGTCCTCAAAAGCATTTTTAGGGCATTGTCCAAGACTGAACTTGTCTCCTTTAGCCACAGGGGCATCACCTGGTTTACAATCTTGCATGCCATATCTCTTGAGAACCTTTTTGATATAGGCCTTTGGAGATAATCCAAGGATACCTCGAGAGTGATCCCAATGTATATGGATCCCTAATACAAAAGTTGCATCACTAAGATCTTTCATCTCAAAATTTCTTGCTAGAAATCCTTGGTCTCGTGCAACAATCCTATATCATTACTGGTAAACAATATGTCATCGACATATAAAACCAAGAAAATATGCTTACTCCCACTGAATTTGTGGTACATACAATCATCAACCAAATTCATCTCAAAACCAAATGAGACAACGACTTGGTGAAATTTGTAATACCATTTATGAGACGCCTACTTAAGCCCATAGATGGATTTCTTTAATCTGCTAATCATTGACTTTGCATCACCTGATACATAGTTTTCTAGTTGCACCATAAAAATTGTCTCATCAATGTCACCATTGAGAAACGCTGTCTTGACATCCATCTGATGTAGCTCAAGATTAAAATATGCCACTAATGCCATTATAATCCTAAAAGAGTCTTTCAATGAAACTGGAGAGAGAGTCTCTTTATAATCGATGCCTTCTTTTAGTGCAAAGCCTTTAGCAATAAGGCATGCCTTGTACCTCTCCACATTGCCCTTTGAATCCCTCTTAGTTTTAAATATCCATTTACAACCAATGGGCTTCATACCTTCAGGCAATGGAACAAGATCCCATACGTCATTATGCTTCATAGACTTAATTTCTTCATTCATGGCATCTTTCCACTTTTAAGAATTGGAACTTTCCATGGCTTGACAGAAATTGATTGGATCATTTTCCATCACACCAATGTCAACATCATGTTCTTGGAGAAACACAATATAATCATCTGGAATCGCATTTCTCCTTTCTCTAGTGGACCTCCTTAATGGCAATGGTTCTTGAGGCTGTAGAGTTTGCCTTCTGGAACAACTTCTTGAGGTTGAGTATGAGGGTCAATGACATTGTCTTGATCTAGAGTTGCTTCTTGTACAATATCAGGTATATGAAACTGTTCCTGGTCATTGTCCATAGCAATTAAAGGAATATCAACATATTCTTCTTCAAAGACAAAGTCTTTAAGTTTTTCTCCCCCCGCAAACTCAACATCCTGAAAGAACCGAACATTACCTGTCTTGAAAATGGACTTAGTCATGGGATCATAAAATTTGTAACCCCTAGACCTTTCAGAGTATCCAATGAAATAGCAACTGACAGTCCTAGAGTCCAGTTTCTTTTCATTTGGTCTATAAGGTCTTGCCTCAGCTAGACATCCCCAAATATGAAGGTGCTTTAGACTAGGCTTTGTACCTGTCCAAAGCTCATAAAGGGTCTTTTCAATTGCCTTAGTTGGTACTTTATTGAGTATATATGCTGCGATCTTTAATGCCTCTCCCCAGAGTGATTCAGGTAAGGTAGAATGATTGATCATGCTCCTTAGAATATCCTTAAACATTCTATTTCATCTTTCAGCAACACCATTCATAGTGGGCGAACCCAGCATAGTGTACTGTGGGACGATATCGCATTCCTCTAGGAATTTAGAAAATGGACCTGGACATTGTTTGCCTAATCCATCATATCTGCCATAGTATTCACCACCACAGTCAGATCTAACGCTTTTAATCTTTTGTTGAGTTGATTCTCAACTTTAGCTTTATAACTTTTGAACATGTCCGGTGATTGCGATTTCTCATAAATGAGATAAAGGTAGCCATATCGTGAAAAATCATCTATGAATGTTATGAAATATTGTTGACCATTCCAAGAAGCCATAGGGAATGGTCCACAAATATCTGTATGTATTAGTTCCAAGACGTCTGATTTCCTGTTGACACCAAATCTCCTGACATTTGTTTGTTTCCCCTTAATTCAATTCACATACATATCAAAATCTAAAAAATCAAGCGGATCGAGAATACTGTCAGACACAAGTCTCTCAATTCTCTTTTTAGAGATGTGACCTAATCTCTTGTGCGTTTTTTACCAATTACATTAACATGCAAGGATTCATTGAATGAAGCAATTGTATCAAGCAAATATAGATTATCACAACCTAATGAAGAATCGGAACCAACCAAATTTGATATTTGAAAAAGACTAAATTTTCCATTTCCAAATGAGCAACAATAACCGAAATTGTCCAATACTGAAATAGAAATCAAATTCAGTCTAAAGGACGGTACAACAAAAGTCTCAATCAAATCCAAATAATAACTAGTTCTTAACAATAATCTAAAAGTTCTAATTGCTTCAACCTCTACCGACTTGCCATCACCAACATAAATGTATCTTTCACCATCATTAGGCTTTCGATAATTTAGGCAACCCTGCATGGACACACTAATGTGAGTTGTTGCACCAGAATCTATCCACCATGTGTGTCTAGGTACTGAAGCCAAATTAACCTCAGAACAAACAAAGTTAAGAAGCATACCTTTCTTTGCACGCCATGGCTGATAGTTGGTACACTGCTTCTTCTTATGACCTATCGCTCCACAGAAGAAACAACCATCCTGAGTTGGTTCCTTATGTTGTTTCTTCTGCGGTGCTATTTTCGCAGCTTCCTTTTTCTTCTTTCTCTTATTGTTTTTCCTTTTGTCCTTTGTGGTGGAGGCCAAGTGAGCACTTGGTGTCCTTTCTTGCTTCAATCTATCTTCCTCCTGAACACAGTGTGAGATGAGCTCATTAAGGGACCAAGAGTCCTTTTGATAGTTATAGCTCACTTTCAACTGACTGAACTGTGCTGGAAGGGATATCAAAACCAAATGCACTAACAAGTCTTTAGATAAATCCAACTTGAGTGCCTTTAATTTTGAAGCAAGATCAGACATTTCCATAATGTACTTTCTTATATTTCCTTTGCCTGTGTACCTCATAGAGATGAGCTTTGCTAAGATTGTACTAGTTTCAGCCTTTTCATTCTTAGCAAATCTCTTCTCAAGGTCCTCAAGGAAAGCTTTAGCTATATCCACCTAATCGGACATAGTGCCCCCTAAAAGCTTCTGGAATGGCATGATTAATGACCATAAGACTTATGCGATTAGACTTTTCCCACTTTTCCATCTCCCTATTTTCATCAGAGGTACTCTTATTAGTGAGATTAGCAGGTTTAGGAACCCTTAATGCAAGGTCTAGATCCATGACTTCGAGAGTGATCATTACACTCTCCTGCCATGCCTTAAAATTCATGCCATTTAGCACAGGAATGGAGTTGATACTAGCACTGATATTAGCAGCAGGAGTAGAAACTAAATTAAGAACAAAAGAAATAAAACAAACAAACTCACATAAGTACCAAAAAAAAAGGAATAATAAATTCAAATAATGGCAAACCCATCTCGAGATACCGGGCACTCCATTAATATTTCATCTTTGGACAAAATATTAACTTGTAAGTGATATCTTGATGTAGTAATCAAACACTGATAATAAGATAACATGTCGAACAATAAATCTTCCTTTGGGCCGATTCATTACTCACATGCAAAAACCAAATAATTATCATGTGTTTATTACCACAAGTGCATACGCAATCATGCTAAATATAGATTTTCCTTTGAGCTAATCAATATTCACATAAATTACGTACACTTAACCGTTTATATATTTCAAAATAAATTAATTTATTTTCATGGAGGTCACTTTGGCAACATGTTGGATCAATTAATTCATCTCAATATATATATATATATATATATATATATATATATATATATATATATATATATATATATATATATATATATATATATATATATATATATATATATATTCAAATTTAAATCCCAAACAAAATCCCAAAGTTCACTGCACTTTATATAAAAACTCAACTTTTTTTTTTATAAAGGAAGGCAACCCAAAAAAAAAAAAAATTGCGTGCAGTCACAACATTTAGAAGGCCAACCAAATTTACTATACCTTAAACAAATTCAATTTTTACATTTACATGTACAATAGCCAAAGCAATAAAAAAACAAATCAAAGCAATAGATGGTTGTTGCAAATCTCAAAAATAACAAACCAATAAAATATATATACATATATGCCACAATACCGTAAATATCAAAGTCAAAGGCAATATCAAAAAACAATGAATTTCATGGCCATTAAAATATAATTTATAACCAATAACAAATATACCGAGGGGAGCCATGAAAACCAAACGCCAAAAAATCAAATCTCAGTGAATCAACATGAAGGTGGCTCTGATACCAATTGTCATGGAAACCCTAGATTCCATCTAGCCATAATCCATTATGCCAAATCATAAAGAAAATAAACTGGATGCGGAAGCATACCTGAATCCATGATACCGATAAAATTTGGCAGTCTTGCAGTTCGAGGCCTTCCAAATTGATATGCACGATCAAGAGAGAGAATTCTATCTTTTCCAATGATAGGATGTCAGAAAAGAATCGTGCCTATAATTTGGGGACCATAACCCCTTTTATATCTGGATATATTTTCCCTATTTCTAATTTGGCCCATCACAAAATTAAAAACTATATATAGAGTATCTACACATTTAAACCCATACTTTATGACATAATTTAGGCCCATCTTAATTTTAACCAAATTAGATCGCTTTTACTGTTTGGGCCAAGCCTTTTATGATAAACATAACATACAATTATTGTTAATCTTAATATATATATATATATATATATATATATATATATATATATATATATGTCCATAAATCCCAACAGTTATCTATGTGGTGTTTTGTATTAATTCTTTATTCAGAATATCTGCCAGGAAATTTTCGAAGTCAATCTGTATATGATTTCATGTATATGATGTTGTCAAAGAGTTGGTGGAGAAGCTGAGCTGCAAATATGATAAGACCCTGCCCTCATTTTCCTGGAAAGTGATGAAAATGCTAATATTAATATATTATTGCCAATGTTAGGTAAATGATTGACATATATTGTCTTTTAATTTGTTTTTTAAAAGAAAAATTATAAAAAATTATTGCGGAGAAACAATAAATTGCTGAACTATACCCCAATCGATTTCAGGCTTATTATTTCTTGTGAAGGCAGCTCAGATTTCACTCTTGGTTATCAATCTGGCAATGCTAATGGAACCGTAAATATGAACTTCATTTGGCTTGGAATCATGGATTTAAAAGATAATACAATCCTTTTGCGCCAGCCACTAATTTTTTCTATAATTTGAAGAACTAAATTAGTGCCTTCATAGAAATTCATTTAGATGAGAAAATAACAAATTAATTAAAAGGAAAAATCATTCATTTGTCTGAAAGGTTACAATCCCTATCCATGGGAAATATAAATTCTTTATATTTTACCACCAAATCATACTCAATGTCCAAATCCAAGTAGAGGAAGCTTCTTCCATGTCCCACAATGATAGATTTCAGTTGTTTTCCAACTATGTTCATAGTTATCTGCTATTTTGTATGCGACTTGACTCGGCCTAGGATCATGTCCAAACCATTTTGCAGTTGATGAAAATAGAAACAACCCTATGACAGAAGAATGCTTTCAAGCATGAAACTGCTTGCCACCAACAAGCCTTTTCTGTGGTGTTTAATTTTTTTTTTTTTCTCTAATAAGCATAATTTTATTAAGGGTGAAGAGAAGATATAAATTTGCAATCAAATCGCCATTTCTTGCCAGATACTAAATTGCACGTATGCTCCAGATATTCCATTAATACGGTTGTGCAAGCAATTGAGCAGCTCTTTCATGATTATGATCCTTAAATGTACTTGAACCAAATGTTTGCATCAGGCCTGGAGACAAGGACACACATTTGAAGTAATTATTCACTAGGCATTTCCCAATTTTATAGAAGAGCAAAGGATCGAAAACATGTGTCCAAATACTCCATACCTATAAGAAAACTCCATCTGATCAACTCTGTGCTAGAGGAGGTAATAACTCCTCCAAGGCGCATACTAATGCAACTGCAAAAAGAGCAGGAAGCATTAAGGTTGCTAGCTGCTGTAGGATAGATTTTATGATAAAATAAAAGTACCTTTCAATTATGGGTGAATGATCCATGCCATTATTCACACAGAATGTCCAATGCATAAACGATATAAACCAGGAGAGAACCAATGATGTAAAGTCATTGGGAATAGTGAACAATTGACCCTTAATGAAAAAAAAAAAAAAAAAATCTTGTCAGTTTACAAAGAAAACTAGGAATCATTTTTAATATGTTCAATGTGATTTCAAGACTATAACGATTTAAAGAAGTGGTGTGGTAACATACAAAATTTAAAGAAGAGAACAGAATGTACTTGACTCGCAAGAGAAAGAGTAATTACAACTATTTGAAAATGCAAGAATTGCTGTGATCGATGGATTATGGATGTGCATGTGCTTCTCTTTCACTACGCACAAAGAAAAACACAATAACCTTATTTCATATGAAAATGTTTATAAATCACATAAACACACAGACACAAGCATAAAATTAGTGTAACAATAAACTGAATAATTGAAACCCAGATCTCATATGAATCCAAAAGATGTCTTTTCCCATCTAAAAGGCTTTTGTAAAACTCCTGAGCAATGGTCATATTGTTTATGTGCCTATTGGAAAAGCAAATCAGTCCACCAGATGGGATGTCCCCATGCTCATTCAATGTTTTCAAATTAACATATTTGGACAAAAGAAATGAGATGAGCACCATGTATTTTTGCATGATTATAACATTTAAGGAAAAATAGATCAAGCTTCTTGCATTGAGTACCTTCCATATTTCTTTTCACAATATAAGGTTTAAATTTGGGGCAAATTCTTTACAATTTTTTGGAAGAAAATCGAGATAGTCATTTTTTTTCCTGAAAAACCAAA
The DNA here is from genome assembly GCF_030052815.1 of Hevea brasiliensis. Lineage (NCBI taxonomy): Eukaryota > Viridiplantae > Streptophyta > Magnoliopsida > Malpighiales > Euphorbiaceae > Hevea > Hevea brasiliensis. Next base: position 732,040 of record NC_079506.1, on the reverse strand, counting down.
TTAAATATCAGGGAAAGAGTTCATAACAAAAAACGAATCTTGGGTAAAAAACCCAGCACTGCTTACCACACAATTTGATGAAACGTGTGAATTAGATTGACAAAAAAATGCTGTTGAATGTCATTTTGCTTTCAGAACTAATGATTTTTCCACCTCTGCATTTAGCAGTACAAATATGTCGTTGATTTAATTTACAAAAGGAAAGAGGTGAAGAAAAGTTCATGGATGACAATGACCTTCATCACAATGATTCCCATCCTCCAGTTTACAAGCTGTTAATTGTTCAATGCAAAAAAAGAGCCCAAAAAAAAAAAATTAAGAAGCTAGAAATAAAACCTTGCAAATGAAATTAATTAACCATGGGAGACTGTCATAGTTAGCTAACCAATTGTCAACATCAAGGTCTACGACAACTGCTTTGAGGTGAGTTTGGGCGTCTCCTGGGGTAACGACATCAAATTCACAATGAACAACAAGATAACATTTAGAAATAGACACTGCGTTTCATTTTGAGAACAACAAATCATGCTTCAGCTAAAAATTTGAATATATGGAGGTTCATTTTATCAAGTGAGGCACTCACCAGCTTGCCAGTTTATGTTTAGAAAAACCAATTCTCTTGCAAAGTGTAGAAGCTAAAACTGCAAGGGATTATGGGACTTCTTCACAGTGGCAACTCCAGTTAAAACTAGAGAATCAAGAACACCAAATTAAAAAATTAAGTAGGAATTGTGGTCTTAAGTTTTCTAATCAAGAGTGAATACTTGCTGACAAGCAGGTAAGTGCGGAATAATTAAGGCAAGCTATTGATTTAACTTACAAAAGGAATGTGCAGAGTAGTACAAACTCGTAGATGAAGTTGATAAATGACAATGCCCTTCATCGAAATTTCATTTATGAAGCTACTCAATGAATTCCCATCCTAAAGCATCTGGACGACAGAGAGAAAAAAATGATACTGAAATTAATTAAAGTAATGAAATTACTAGATATTGTCATTGTCACACACCAATTGTTCAGCATCTATTAACAACTGCTTTGAGATTTAAGGGAGAATATTGCAAGGTATCTGTCAACCGGCAACATCAACATGAAAAAACACATGAAAATCCAAGAATTTAATGACAAAAACTAGCGTCTGCTTCTAAGATAGAGGAACAAAAAGATAATGCTTATTGAAGGGGACAAGGACACACCTCTCATTCTTCTGATCATTGTTTTAGCAGCCATCCAGTTGAATCCATGCATTGTCAATACTAATACTTGGGATGTGAGCAATCTTGGGCCAATCAGCACCCAAAATGTTTTTGCATCTTTCTGACAGTTGAGGACATTCTTCAATCCAGAGAGCTTCTATTGCGGTGAGGCTTTCCATCCACTCTGGTAAAGATTTCAAATTAGGACAACTTTCAATTGAGAGTTTGCGTAGAGTGGGAACATGCTGAAGTCCCTTTGGGAGGGACGCCAATTTGTTCAAATTTATCAATTGAAACTCCCGGAGGCTTCTAAGGTACTGCCACTGCATATCATCAGATAAATCGAGCTCCTCACAAGCCTTGACGACAAGACCCTCAAGGGAGGGTAGATGCCACAAATCCTCCGGCAGAACTTCTAGATCCTCAATTCCCTCGATATGCAGAATTGTCAATTGAGAGGGGGAAATCGAAGTACAAGAAGAGATAGATTGTGACACCGAAATCTTCATCTTCAGTATGTCCTCCAATGACTTCTTGCTGGCATTTATCAATCCCAAATGTTGGACAGATGGAATGAGAGGCAATGAAGTGAGTTTAGGGCAAGACCTGATTTCCAAATAAAAAAGACGGTGAAATTGAAGCAACTGAGGCGTGGATGTATCTCTCCTCCATCCCTTCAGATTTGGGCAATTTTCTAGCCAGAGTTTGTCTAAGGAAGGGAAGAATAATGCATTGTCGCAATTAATCCCACTCTCTATGAACTCCAGATCAGTCAAATCCTCAATCGTCAAACATTCAAGTGAAGGGAACTGATCCAACGGTGGAAAATGCTGGCATTTTTTACAGTTATCAATTCGAAGTTCCACCAAATTAGTAAGGGAAGAAATCCAGCTTGGAAACAAGAGTCTTCCGCACCCAAACACAATCAACCATTTTAGATTAAGGTGTGGCCGCAGCTCTTCTAATGACATTTCTTCATCATTTTCAACATCATCTGGACCACTATCACTATTATTATCATAGGGATCGCCCAATTTCCATGATAATCTCAAGGTTTGAAGGTGTTGCTTCTCTTTCAAATTGGCTGCCTTAAATTCGGATGTTGCATTTTTCACATACTGTAGATTCATGATTTCTAGATTTCCTCCCAGATTGTTCAAGTCACGTAATTCACCAAGTCCACCGCTATGTCTGGAGACACTGTTGTCTTTGGTCACCATGAATGCTGATAAATTCTTAAGGGAAGTTAGTTCACCAATCCCAAGTGGCATATGAGTCAAACTAACACATCCCTGAAGGTAAAGGTTCTGGAGATTGACCAACTTTTTAATGTGCTTAGGCAACTGTTTAAGCCTTTCACAGTTGGTTAGGTACAAAATTTGCAGGTTTTGGAGTTTAATAATGGAATCAGGAAGGATTTCAATGCATTCGTTATCAGAAAGATCGAGAAACCTTACGTGCTTCAATTTATCAATGGAACGTGGCACTTTCTTAATTCCCAAACCACGCAAATTTAATACCCTTACACGGCTTAATTTGGAAAAAATTTCACCACATTCTACTTCTTTAATGTCATGCTTTTTTGACCAATTAAATGATGTAAATGTTCTCACCTTTGACACATTAGGTAAGCAACTTGCAACATTTTGCCATGACTCAACATCAAAATCAATAGAAAAATGTCGAGTTTTTTTTTCAACACACTTTGCATCTGAACTTAATAAAATGATTTCATCCCCTGCTACTTGTGCGGCAAGATCATGCATTAAATCATGCATTTTACAACTCCATAAATTACCCAACTTATCCTTTTCTACTTCTTGAAAGAAGCACCTCCATGAAAGATCCTTAAAATATTTTAAACCTATATCTTGAATACTTTGTTCTGAATTTGATGATTTAATGAATCCTTGTGCCATCCAAAGGCTCACCAGATACGAAATGTTAATTTTATAATCTTTTGGATATAATCTACAATAAGCAAAGCAACACCTTAAATGAGAAGGTAGATAATTATAACTCAATCTGAGAGTTTGCATAATACTATTTCCCCCTTCATTCATATTTAGAAGCTCTTTTTCTTTAAAGTTTTGCCACTCATCTATTGTATTTTTAGAATACAATAAACGACCTATCACTCTTATGGCTAAAGGGACTCCAACACACTTTGCCACAATTTCTTTTCCAATTCTCTCATGGTCTAGGCTAATAACTTCCCCTTGTTTAAAGGCCATATTTGCAAATAAAGACCAAGAATCATCAATAAGTAGGCCTTGTAAATCATGTGTTTTTGTTGATCCTATCATTTCTGCAACATTTTTAAGACGTGTAGTCACTATTATTTTGCTTCCTCTTCTGCCTCCAACTAACAAATCTTTCAAGTGAAACCATTTTTCGGAATCCTCATTCCACAAATCATCCAAAACAAGTAAATATTTTTTTCCATTAATCTTCTCATGAAGAAGATCTTTCAAGGTATTCATTTCAAGATTTTTAGGCTTCTCACCATCAAGAGACTCCAAAATCTTTTCAACAATTATTTTTACATCAAAATTTTCAGAAATGCACACCCAAAGTTTGAGCTCAAAATTTGATTTCACCGTCTCATCATTATATGCAAATTGAGCAAGTGTTGTCTTTCCTAAGCCTCCAATACCCACAATGGAAATGATTGACACATTCTCCCCATGACTAGAGGACAGAAGAAAATCAATGATTTTCTTCTTATCATCTTCTCTACCAACAACTAATTGAGGTAAAGATGAGTGAGTTTGCTCTCTTTCCCCAATCATAGGAAATGTCTTCTCAGGGAGCTTATCTAAGTGAAACTTCTTATTTTCAGCAATCTCATCTAATTTACTTCTAACTTTCTGAATCTTATGAGCCATTTTAAGACCATGAGCAAATGAGTTTGAGCTTGAAAAGAACAAGCATACCTCCTTCACCATTTTGTTGCCAGTCATCATCTGCTTCAGTAAAACATCGGTGGAGAACTCATCTAATAAGTCATCAGCATCGTAAAATGCTTCTTTTAGTAAATCAACCCAAACTTTGACTTGTGGACTCTGTGAATACTGCTCCTCTGCATGAACAAGCACAGCTTGGACTGTTGAGACTATCATCCTGAGTTTCTCAAGCTCCTCATTGACATCCCGCCACAGCCTAGTCTCTTGACGAGCTTGAGAAGCCAGCTTATTAATGATTTCCACAGCCACGCCGGAGAGAATTGCATCAGTCATTGCTTTTCAAGTGGGTGGAAAGTAAAGGTAAGGAAGAATTGGTAAGTGTTTAAGGTTTGAAAAGGAGGATTATGAAGATGTCTCGTGGATGAAAATGGTATGGAATTGTTTATAACAAGGATTTAGGCTCTTGAAGGATGCTACTAATTTCTTTAAGAACAATCGTGTGGGGTCTTATGGAAAAAGGAGGAGAAAAAAAAAAGAGAGGAAACAGATGGAAACATATTGCCTAGACCCAGTCTATCATGGACTTAATGGAATTTATGTATTTAATAGAGATATCTTACCATATATTTTATATCTTGAAATCATGAAAAATCAGATTTAAGTAAGAAAAATTTGTACTGATTGCATGATTGTGCAATTTATGGTAGTGTAAGCCAAGGTCAATACCCAATTTGACAATTGTAATTAATTTTATTAATGAATATTTCAGAGAAGAAAAAGAATATGGGAGCCCACACGGTTTGTAATTAAAGTATAGAATATTTCAGCTTAAGAGAAGAAAAGGATGAAATAGATGTAATCCAATGCTTGGTTGGATAGGTAAACATGTGATGTCTACGTGTGGATCTATACCTAAAATTTAATATTTATAACTGAAATTGTTGATGCAAACAATGAATATTTCAGTTTAAGAGAAGGAAAAATAAATAAATAAATAAATAAATAAATAAAAGAAAACATAACCCACGAGGTTTGTAAGGTACTGCAAACGTGTGGATGCCATGAAGAAAAATCTTATACATACTGAATTACTTGTGGGAGAAGGAAAGAAATGTTAATATCTGAAAAGACAATGGAACAGTGGGTATAGTCCAGTGATAACTATGTATGGATTGGAGCTGAGGATAAAAGAAGGTTTCATAACTAGACTTTCTTTATCAGATAGTTTATGGTAACATATCAAAACTTATTCAAAGGTATATGTAGATTTCAAATCTAAACATTTTATATACGCATATATGCATGAAAAACTCTTATTTTTCATAGTTTATTAGCACAGGTAAACATTAGCTGAAGCAAGCCTACGAAATCAATGCCAAGAAAAGTCCAAGTGAACTTTGGAGTCATTAACACAATATCAAATTTCAAGAAGCAATTACCGAATGCCATCAGCCAAATAAGTCTTTGTAAGTGCTTGTTATGACATTTCAACATTGCATTATTGCGTCATCCAAGTGGCACTCATCTTTCACTATAAGTTCACTTTTCTTTGTCTGATGTTGAGATGTGACTGAATTTGCTTGTTAATTCAGGGACCATCTCTTGATTGAGAAGTTGAGTTTTCTAATACACACTAGGAAAAGGAAGCTAGACTGCCTCTTCTTGTAAGCTTCAATGACTTCTTCTCACGAGCTTGCTATGGTAAGTGAGATGGTAGTAGCTTTATGTGAAATATTATCTTAATTGAATTTTCTTTCTGAAATTATAGTCTAGTTGAAGTGATTTTTAAACAAAGTGATTCCTAGTTGGTTCCAATTTGTTTGATACTCTATTGTTAATGTACTCTGTTATTAAGAGGCAGATTGTTAATTTTAGCCATTTTGGGAGAAATTTCAGCTATTCAAAAAATTAATTATTTAATTTTTAAATTTTAAATTATATTATATTTTAGTTTTTATTTTTAAAAATTAATTATTTAGTTCCTAAATTTTGTACTACGTCACACTTTGATTCCTATAGTTTTAATATATAAAATAATTTAATCATTTGTCTATGAATGACATTGTTATAATATTAAAATTAAAGAGACTAAATAATTTATTTCTCAAAATTTGGAGACTAAATAAAAAGATGTAAAAAGTGTAAATGTTAAAAAAAAAAAAATAGAGGACCATTGAAGAGAGCATGTTTTATTTAAATTAAATTTGTAGCTATAACATCATGTAAAAATAGTATAACACTCAAAGACTTATGAGTTGGAATTGTGATTTATAATTGTGAGGTCTTTAAGTAACATTTAATGAAAAAAGAAAGCATTCATATAAATAATTTACATCAAATGAAATGTGAAAACCCATATACATTTATTATTTATTATTATTTTATTTTAATTAGCTAACAATAATTTAATATATTTATAAAATATATATATATATATATATATATTTTTTTTTATTAGATGGTCTGCTTATTTACTTTTAGATATATATATTATTTTTGAAATTAAATATATATCTACAATCTGAACAACCCAGTTCAATAATAACTCTTAGCCCATTCTACACCTAATAGAACTCTTGAAATATATATATATATACCCTAATCATCTCTTCTGCTAAACTTTGCTCTCAAAACCTGTTTGTCACCTCCTTCTTCTACCGAATACTCTCAACAGGTATTTTCTTTATTTATGTATATATATATATATATAAAAACATTTGAATCCTATCGACATTTGAATCCCTGTCGACGTCATTGTATTTGTTCCATCCAAGGTTTATATATATATATATATATATATATAATTCCCTGTTCATCCACGTCCTTGTACCCAGTCGACGCCGTTGAATCTGTTCCATCCAAGGTTTATATATATATATAATCTCCTGATCATCCACGTCCTTGTACCCTGTCGACGTCATTGTAACTGTTCCGTCCAAGGTTTATATATATATATATATATATTAAAATTATTTTATTTTATTATTATTTAATATTTTTCTTTTATATTTTGGGTATGTAGGAGATTCAAATATTTATTCTGTCAGCTGAAATTGTCTCTCTTTTATTGAATCTAGCTATTATTTTGGAGGTTCCAGGTGAGTGGTAATTATAGTACATGGCACCGTTTTTGTCCCTTTTAAAATTTCTTAGCATTAAGTTTGTTATTAAATGAAATTTTAAATCAATATTTTAACAATGATTTTATATGTGATTTTCTATAGTTTTATTTTATTATTAAATTTTATTTCGATTTTGATTAAATAATTGATTTTGCCAACTATCTCTGCATTAGACCCATTAGGATTCCGGGAACAGGCCTTTAATGTATTTATATTGATTGATATTTGACTATAAAATTTACCGATGTGTTACTGAATTGATTTGAGATTGATTTGATTTTATTGAATTGATTTGAGATTGATTTGATTTTATTGACTCTCTGAAACTATTGAAATACACTATTTGAATTACACTATTAGTTATTATTTGCTATCTGAAATTTTTTATTGATTTTGATTGATTTGTACAAATTGATTTTCTATTTTGAATTGGTACCTGTGCCCAGTATCTGTTTCTGTTATCTGGCCCCGCCGTGTGGACTATCACGGTATTAGGTTGCATTGTTGAGTCATGCATCATTGCAGTTTATGGTTTGCATTAGTATCATATGCATTGATATCTGTGAAGGAGGAGGAAAGTATCTGATATCTGGTAGCGCGCTTACCATCTGGCCTTTGGTGATGTGGGGTATCATCACCCTGGTGCACTGTACCATAAAATTTTTATTGAATGAATTTATTTTATATATATGTTTTATGAAATTATTTTATTAATGATTTTGACAGCATGAGCATGATTTTATTGAATAGAAAATTTATTGTGAAATTAATCAAGCGTCTGCCTGTTCCTATTCCGTTGTGTGCTATAATTATCATTCACTGAGCATTTAGCTCAAACCACGTTTTCTCTGTCTGTTATCTGTTTCAGATCAGTAGAATTCTGCAGCTGATCCAAATATTCAGTCCATTTTCTGGAGAGGGACAACTTTGATTTGTTCTCATGGTATGCCCGAATTCATGTTTTCTCGGGCTAATAATTAGTTTAGTTTATTGAACAGTTTAAGTTTTTATTGAAATCTGTAGAGACTCCGCAGTTTACTTATGGGATATTTATGATGTTATTCAGCATTTTGTTTATTTGGATTTTGTCTATTTTTGGGATTAGTAAGTAACAATATATTTATTCAAGATATTCTGCTAAGGCTTGCATGATTTAAGAATACTTAAATTATGCGCCGGTCACGGTTTAGAATTTTGGGTCGTGACATGAAATTACTATTTAAAATACTTATTATTGCTCTAAATCATGTCCTATACTTGACTTATTGCAGCGAGTAAATATTTCTGCATTATTTCTTTAAAGGGCAACCGTGTGGGAACATATGGTAATATTGGTTTGTTTGTTTGTTTCTTGTGATTAATACTTGAAATTAATATATTAATAGATTTCAACTGTTAAATATCTTTCTCTGATGATAATAATGATTTCGACATTCTCCACTACAGAAATGTGAACATTAGCTGAAAGTCCATATTAGATTTTAATGGCAAAGAAAAGCCATAATAAACTTTCAAGTTATTGACACAAAATAGTAATTTTTTGATGAACTTTCCTCGCCATTTTCATTAGATATTTTGAAGAAATGTTAAATTTTGAGGCTTTGATTCAAAATTCTCTATGTTACTTTTTAATTATATTTTATCATTTATAATTTTAAAGATGATTTATATATAATTAAACTAAAATTTATTGATATAAAAAAAAATCTTCTTATTAGTTCAATCAATGAATGAATGTGAACAAACAACAAGTATAAAAAAGAAAAATAAACAAACAATAAGTTAAAAAAGAAAAATTAAGTCCATAAATTGTTCTTTAAAAGATTCATTCTATTATCACCAAAAAATTGGGTGGTTGTAAATAAGTCAAGGTCAATAGTATTATTTGATCTTCCCTATAGGAAAAATTCCTTGCAACTTCTTAGAATTGTGGACTCCACTGAATTATTCAAGTTGGTTTCAATATGTAAATATAATTAGCAAATTTAAATTTGATTATATAAAAGTTAAAAGATAGCAAATTTATAGCTATATATATATGCTTTGTAAGTGTTTGCCGAGCAATCATATATAGAGGCGTAAGAAAATGCTATAGAAATATTAAAATGAGGATAAAGAAGGTTTCATAATTAGACTTTTTTTTTTATCAAATAGATCATCCTAACATGTTAAAACTTATTTAAAAGTATAGATTTCAAATCTATGCATAAAAAATTCTTAATTTCACAGTTTATTAGCACATGTAAACATTGGCTGAAAGCAAACATAGGAATCTAATGCCAAATAAAAGTCCTAATAAATTTTGGAGCTGTTGACACAAAATGTCAATTTTCTTGATGGGTTTCCCTAAATATCTTCATTAAACATTTTTAATGAAATGAAAGTAAAAGGAAAAAAAAGGCATGGTTGTAACTAAGTCAAGGTCAATACTCAATTTTGAGAAATTAAATTGCTTTTGCTTTGTAAGGTAATGAAATTGTTGATGTAATTAATGAATATTTTAGTTTAAGAGAAGAAATAAAAAAAAATTAAAAGATATTTTAATTTCATTTTTACAGGAGTTGAGATGTATTAGGAGACATTTACAAAAAAAAAAAAAAAAAACATGAGCCCTATTCAAGGTTTGTAAGGAACTACAAAATCGTGTGGATCCCATGAAGTGACAGAATGTATAGACTTTGTAGCACTCTTGTCCTAGACTTGAATTATTGCAGGGAGTAAATAAATTGACTTAGGATATTTTTTATTGTATTAGAGACAAATATATATATATATATAAAGGAAATTTATAATTTGATTCAAGAGTTCTATCCATATTTTTATTTTATATTACACTTTAGCCTTTAAATTTTAAAAAATTAATTATATAGTCCCTAAATTTTATACTATATTACGTTTTAATTCATATTTTTTAAAATTAATTATTTAGTCTCCAAATTTTACACTACATTGCACTTTAATCTCTATAATTTTAATATATAGAATAATTTAGTTCTCTATCAATGGATGAAATTGTTGTAATATTAAAATTATAGGGACTAAATAATTCATTTCTTAAAATCTAGGGACTAAAGTATAATATAGTGCAAAACTCATATATTAAATAATTAATTTCTTAAAATTCAAGGACTAGAATATCATATAAGGCAAAGTCTTGGGGTCAAATTGTAAATTCCCCTTTCGTGAATTCGGTGGCTTGAAACAATTTGCCTAGACCCAGTCTGTCATGGATTCAATGGAATTTATGTATTCAATAAAGAGTTATCACCATACATTTTGTATGCTGAATTCATGAGAAATCAAATTTAAGTAAGAAAAATTCATATTGATTGTATGGTTGTGTAATTTATGGTAGTGTAAGTCAAGGTCAATACCCAATTTGACAATTGTAATTAATTTTATTAATGAATATTTCAGAGAAGAAAAAGAATTGGAGAGCCACACGGTTTGTAATTAAGGTATAGAATATTTGAGCTTAAGAGAAGAAAAGGATGAAATAGATGTAATCCAATGCTTGGTTGGGTAGGTATACATGTGATGTCTACATGTGGATCTATACCTAAAATTCAATATTTATAACTGAAATTGTTGATGCATTCAATGAATATTTCAGTTTAAGGGAAGGAAGAAAAAAAATAAAATAAAAGGAAACATAACCCACAAGGCAAAAATCTAATACATACTGAATTACCTGTGGGAGAAGGAAAGAAATGTTAATATCTGAAAGGACAATGCAACAGTGGGCATAGTCGAGTGATAACTATGTATAGATTGGAGCTGAGGATAAAAGAAGGAAGGTTTCATAACTAGACTTTCTTTATCAGATAGTTTATGGTAACATATCAAAACTTATTCAAAGGTATATATAGATTTCGGATCTAAACATTTTATATACACATATATACATGAAAAACTCTTATTTTCATAGTTTATTAGCACAGGTAAACATTAGCTGAAGCAAGCCTTCGAAATCAATGCCAAAGAAAAGTCCAAGTGAACTTTGGAGTCATTAACACAAAATATCAAATTTCAAGAACTAATTACCGAATGCCATCAGCCAAATAGGTCTTTGTAAGTGCTTGTTATGACATTTCAACCTTGCATTATTGCGTCCTCCAAGTGGCACTCATCTTTCACTGTAATTTCTTTATCTGATGTTGAGATGTGACTGAATTTGCGTATTAATTCTGGGACTATCTGTTGAATTTTCTGATGCAAACTAGGAAAAGGAAGCTAGGCTGCTTCCTCTTGCAAGCTTCAATGACTTCTTCTCCCGTGCTTGCTATGGTAAGTGAGATGGTAGTAGCTTTATGTGAAATATTATCTTAATTGAATTTTCTTTTAAAATTACAGTGTAGCTAAGGTGATTTTAAACAAAGTGATTCCTGGTTGGTTCCAATTTGTTTGATACTCTATTATTAATGTAGTCTGCTATTAAGAAGCAGATTATAAATTTCAGCCATTTTGCGAGAAATCTCAGCCATTTAAAAAATTAATTCTTTAACTTCTAAATATTAAATTATATTATATTTTAGTTTTTATTTTTAAAAATTAATTATTTGGTTCTTACATCACACTTTAATCCCTATAATTTTAATATATAAAATAATTTTATCATTTTATCTATGAATGAAATTGTTGTAATATTAAAATTATAGAGACTAAATTATTCTATATATATATATTAAAATTAAAGAGATTAAATAATTCATTTCTTAAAATTTAAAGACTAAATAAGAATACATAAAAAAATGTAAATATTAAAAAAAAAATAGAGGACCACTGAAGAGAGCATGTTTTCTTTAAATTAAATTTGTAGCTATAACATCATGTAAAAATAGTATAATCCCTCAAAGACATATGAGTTGGAATTGTGATTTATAATTATGAGGTGTTGAAGTAACATTTAATGAAAAAAGAAAGCATTCGTATAAATAATTTACATCAAATGAAATTACTAATTGAACATTAGGAAAATAATTGAACGTTAGGAAAAATAATGGATATTTAGGATGTATACAATAATGGATACAATAATTAAAATAGATACAATAATTGATAGGATGTATACAACTTTTTTTTATATAATTTAAGACAATGAGTTTATAATTTTTTTTTAATTTACATTTCTCACTATTTTTTTTATATTGAAATTCTAGTATGTGGATATTCCTAACCTTTTTATTTTATTTGTAAGGGCTTGATATGACATTTCAACATTGTATTATTTGCGTTCTCCAAGATATACTCATCTTTCGCTAGTAAGTTCATTTTTCCTTTTTTTGATGTTGAGATGTTACTTTTAGATTTATTGAAGAAGAGATAGATAATTAGCTATGCGGGGCTTTGGCCTAGAAAGCTGGTTGATAGTTGAACAAAGGATAGTATCACTACAAGATTTTTTCATATTACAAATGAATTTTTTTTATTAATTTGAAATATAGAAAAATCTATTTATAAAATTATTTACAAAAAAATTACAAATGAAACAGAATAAGTTTATATAATCCTTATTTATATTTTTTCACCGATAAATTTAAAATCCATTTGTAAGTACAAATGAATTTACAAACGAAATTTTTATTCGTGTTACCAATGGATTGTCAATCTATTTATATTTTATAATAAAAATAAAAAATAATAATTTTAAATTTGTTGGTGCTTTACAAATGAATTTTAAGTCCATTTGTAAGCCTATTTGTATTTTCAAAAAAGAAATAAATAAAATTAGTTAAAAAATAGTAAATAATAATAATTTATTATAAAAATAATAATAATAATAATAATAATAATAATAATAATAATTCATTAAAAACTTTTTATCAATCTGGCAATGCTAATGGAACCATAAATATGAACTTCATTTGGGTTGGAATCATGCATTGAAAGATAATATAGAAATAATATATTAAAAAATAATAATGTATTTACAAAATACAGTTGCAATTATCTATGTTTTTATTGATTGTTATTGACAATTTAAAAGTACAAGATATGAAAATATTTTATAATTTATGGGTTGCCATTGCTATGGAGTTCTTAATTTGTAGGAAAACCGTGTGGGCTCCTCATATGGTGATGTTATTGATACATACATTTTGCATAGTCATTTAGATTTAATTTCATGGCCATTTTATTTGATTGTTAGTCACTTTTAGCTAATTTCATTAGTTATTTAGATAGTTTTTCATTATTGTCAATTTTTGGATTAATCTGTAATTTTACTTTGTTTTTTTAGGTAAAATGGTGGTTTTGAGGGACTAAAAAGAAATTTTGCCATTGAGGAGTGATTTCTACAGCCAAAGATGTCAAAAACAAGTTTCAAAGTTGAAGTATGCATTGGTCAAATTGCGCATAACTTGCCGCATAAGTTGTGCAGTTCTGCACAGGGAGAAGAAACAAATTCCCAAACCTGCCGAAATCTGCATAAGTTACTGCATAACTTATGCAGATTCATGCCTTGCTTATGCAACCTCATGGAAAACTGCATAACTTATGCAGTCTTGCACCCTACTCATGCAGCTTCGCACAGAGAGCCCAGGAACCAGCCGAAAACTGCATAAGGAACTGTATAACTTATACAGTCCACTTATGCAGTCCCATAAAGTCTTTATAATGAGCTAGCAGAAGATTCCCTCATAAAACACACCTCAAACACACCATTTGAGGGCTGCTTGTCAGAGAAAAAGATATAAATAGGCCATTATCCTATTTTAGAGAGAGAAAAAAAAGAAAAAGAAAAGGAGCAGCAGCTGAAGAGTCAAAAAAGGGAGCTAAAACTTCACCCCCTCCAATTTCCAGACAGATTTGGAGTTTTCTTTCCTTTCTTGCATATTTTCTACCTTTCTTGTATTGGGTTTCTTAGTTCTTAGCTTAGATTAAAGATTTATTTCCATATTAACTCAGAATTTCTTGTAAATATTATGGATAGTGAGTAGTTTTCATTAGATTCTGGAGTTGGGATGTAATATTTGAGATATTTTATGGGTTTTGATTGGGTAATCCATATTTTGTGGTTTTAATGAGTTTTATTCATTTCTTGTGTGCTCAATGACATGCTTAGTGTAGGATCCCATTAAGTATTGTTCTTAATCCATGGTTGAAGCACAAAAAGGAGAAAGCCTTGTGATAGATAATCAAGAAATTGGACTTAATTAACTTAGATCTAGAAATAGACTAAGGATTAAGAGGATTTACAGATTAATTAAGGAACTTAATGGGTCTTGATTAACTTTAACTCTACGAAAGTAGGATTAGATTGATTAAGGCACTCTTTGTCCCACTCGAAAGGGTATTCAAAGGATTTAAGAATTAATCTCCTTAAAACCCGTAAGTTCCACAAGATTGGATAACCAATTTAAAAATCCCAAAATAGCTTGAATATGAACTCCCAAACTCCGGAATCGCCTTTTTATCATTGTTAATTTCTAATTGAATTTAATTACTTGCCATTTTAAATCTTGCCATATTTCAATTTGCTTATTTTAATTTGATGCAAATTTAGTTAAATCACTACATTGTTGAATAGATTATTAATTTTACACACATAGAATTCACACTTCAATATCTATCAATTTATTACTTTAATTTTAAAAATAGTTCAAATTAGTTAGAATTTTTATATCAAAAATTCAATCATTAATACAACTCCTCGTGGGAACGATATTTTTTCTATATTATTTGTACGACCCGTGCACTTGCGGTTGGGCCACATCAGCTATACATGGACGGAGTTGTCTCTTTGGCAGGAAATGCTCATTAACGAATTTCATTAAGGAATATACTGAAGAAAAATAAAATTAAATTGTGAGCCAATGAGGATACTATGGAGGTATTTAATTTAGCTGTTGAATGCAACTGATAGCTGATAGACATTCAAATAATTAAACTTAGGTGTTTGATTAAATTTTTAAAAATATAATAATTAGCTGATAGACAATTGATAGGATTATTATCGGTTGTTGTTTATATAAGTTCTAATTATAAAGCTGTTGATGAATAGTTGTATAATTTTTTTCATTGTTTGACAAAAATAACCTTTACCCATTCATCCAATGAAACTTATGGCGTTATCCAAATCTTTAGATATTAAAAAAATTATTATATTTTTGGAATGAGTTAAATGCTACATACTTCAAATATAATTTATTAACATAAAAAATTATTTGTATTTGATACTTTGAAGACTGCAACCTGTGAATCCACAATAATAATTTTAATTTTTTCAATTAATGTTATTTACTAATATTTAAAGTTAAATTATATATATTTTAAGTACATTTAAATAATGAATTATTTTATAATTATATTTTTTATTCTTGTGATATATATATTTATTTATATAATAAATAATATGATATAATAAATCAATAATTATATGTTTATTTTAATAATAAATAAATAATATGATATAACAAATTAATAATTATATGTTTATTTTACTAATAAAAAAAGTATATGTTATAATAAAATAGTAATAATAATAATAATAATAATTTATTTTAATAATAAAATAAAAATATTTTATATACGCTTTTAGTCATTTTACTCATTAACGGTAATAATTAAACATAGTTTTATCAAATATTTAATATAATTAGTTACTATCAACTATCAATTATCAGCTAACAATAACAGCTATCAGCTATCAGTTATTAGCGACTTCTAATAGTTAAACTAAATAGGCCCTTAATCGGTCATATATGTGATCTACTACTTTTTTAAGAATTGTTTGGCATCAATTTTCTGGTAAATTTAGGAAATTTAGTTAATGAGTGTATTGGTATCTCATTACATTAATTTAAAATTTAATATTTTTATGAGCATATAAAATTAGTAAAAATCAATAATTATATTTATAATTTTATTATATTTTTCAGTTTTTATTTAATTTTTAAAAAATTTTTGCTGTTCAAAATTATGACCAAGTAATTGATATAACGTTAATTATGGAAATAGGCTCTATTATTTTATCTCTAATACATAAAGAGGTCCATAAATTGTTTTTTAAAAAACTCATGGACATCTTCATTAAAATTTTTTAATGAAATGAAAGTAAACAAGAAATGTAAGGTTGTGAGTAAATTGCTTTTAATGCAATATCTATCAATGACCTATATGTGAAGAGTTAGGCTAGGTGGAGGAATTTATGCATTAAAAGAAATTTTGAGGTGAAGCAAGATTTATTTTCTAAGCTTGTTTAATCTGCTACTTCATAAAAATGATTCAACAACCACTCGCGTTTGTTTGTATATATATTTTTTAATTTTTCCAATTCACTCAGCTTTGTATCTCTATAGGACCTTCAAGATTAAATACTTCAACAATTTAAATTTCATCTATTGGCTAAGCTCAACTAGGGGACTAGTGTCTTGCACTAGTGTCTTGTTTACGACCTTATACCTAAATTATGTTTGCTAAAAATAGGTAAAATTTATGTATTTAAATATAACAATAATCTAAGCCTTATTTCTTCAAGGGTAAGAGAAATATAATTAAAATTTTATTCTCGAATATTGCTTTGTGATTTTCTTTTTGGCTGTATATATGAAATTCTAGTTAATTGAATGATATATGAAATTCTTGAAAGTGGACTTATTATAGTTGGTGTATATGTAATCATTCTAGAATTGGAGTCAAATATCTATTTTATTATTATTAAATCAACTTTGGCTGTGAGGTTGGAATTGAGGTTGATTAAATGATGCACTACCATATTTGTAATTTAGAAATTATGAAGTGGTAGGTCGAACCATATGCTAATATTTAAGGTATTCTTTGTGATGCTAAAGGGGAAAAGTAAAATAAAATGAGTTAGAGAATGGATTTTATCTATCTATCTATCTATGCATTATTATTATTATTATTATTATTATTATTATTATTATTATTATTATTATTATTATTATTATTATTATTATTATGTGTGTGTGAAACTTTGGATGGGCACTTATCTCAATTGAAAATTATTTGTTGAAATTTGTGTTTGAACAAGGGAAATGTCCATTTTACAACAAGGAAGATGTTGCTGAATTTTTGACAAGAATTGGAAATGGTTAAAATTTTTTTAGTAGAATTGATAATTAGAAAGTATAAAGTAGAAATGTCAATTATAAGAGATTTAAGAGTTACGTAAACCTGATTCTTCATAGGAGGTACGTAAGCAGTTTTCAAGCGCAGTATAGATTAAGTAACTTTACTTTCTTCCTTTCCAAATTTTTTTTTCTTTTGTTCTTTCCATTTTCTCATTGAGTCGAAATTTGGGACTCTATTCGCTTCTGCACTTTATCTTCTAGTAATTTTTGTTATTAAGAGAGAGTCTTTACTATCCTTTATATGCTTAGTGTTTAATTTAATTTATTTTATTTAAATTAATTTTTCAAATAAAATTTATATTATTCAATAAAATGTGTATATATGTGTGTGTGTGTGTGTGAGAGAGAGTCTCTGTGTGTGTGTCAATTTCTCTGATTCTCCTTGAGCAGTTATGTATATGTATGCAACTTTGAGTCCTGAAATAGTTTGGTTATTTTGATGTTGTATGTTAGTTGAGAAATTGTATGCTCTGGGCATGTCCTTATGTTCAATTAATTTATTTGTAGGAGAATATTGTAATTTTAGTTTCAGGTTACATCTATCGTGTTTACTGGATTTTTTTTTGGGTGTGACAAAGGGTCTGGAGATTGATCAACTTTTTAATGTGCTTAGGCAACTGCTTAAGCCTTTCATAGTTGATTAGGTACAAAGTTTGTAGGTTTTGGAGTTTAATAATGGAATCAGGAAGGATTTCAATGCCTTCATTACCAGAAAGATTGAGAAACCTTATGTGCTTCAATTTATCAATGGAAATCACCCAAATTTAATACTCTTACATGACTTACTTTAGGAAAAATTTCATCACATTCTACTTCTTGAATATCATGCTTTTTGACCAATTAAAAGATGTAAATGTTCTCACCTTTGACACATTAAGTAAGTAACTTGCAACTTTTTGCCATGACTCAACTTCAACATCAATTGATAAATGTCAAGTTTTTTTTTTTTTTGCAACACGCTTTGCATCTGAATTTAATAAAATGATTTCATCTCCTGCTATTTGCATGGCAAGATCACGCATCAAATCATGTATTTTATAACTCCATAAATTGCTTGACAAATCTTCTTCTACTTCTTGAAAGAAGGATCTCTATGAAAAATCCTTGAAATATTTTAAACCTATATCTTGAAGATTTTATTCTGAATTTGATGATTTAATAAATCCTTGTGACATCCAAAGGCTCACCAAATATGGGATGTTGGTTTTATAATCTTTTGGATATAAACTACAATAAGCGAAGCAACACTTAAAATAAGAAAGTAGATAATTATAACACAATATGAGAGTTTATATAATACTATTCTCCTCTTCTTTCAAATTTGGAAGCTCTTTTTCTTTAAAGTTTTGCCAATCATGTATTGCATTTTTAGAATACAATAAACGACCTATTACTCTTATGGCTAAAGGGACTCCAACACATTTTGCCACAATTTCTTTTCCAATTCTCTTATGGTCTAGGCTAATAAATTCCCCTTGTTTAAAAGCCATATTTGCAAATAAAGACCATGAATCATCAACAA
Source organism: Hevea brasiliensis (assembly GCF_030052815.1). NCBI lineage: Eukaryota > Viridiplantae > Streptophyta > Magnoliopsida > Malpighiales > Euphorbiaceae > Hevea > Hevea brasiliensis. The sequence continues at coordinate 713,200 of NC_079506.1, read as the reverse complement.
GTAGGCCTTGTAAGTCATGTGTTTTTGTTGATCCTATCATATCTACAACATTTGTAAGACGTGTGGTCACTATTATTTTGCTTCCTTTTCCACTTTCAACTAACAAAAGTGAAACCATTTTTCGGAATCCTTATTCCATAAATCATCCAAAACAAGTAAATATTTTTTTCTATTAATTTTCTCATGAAGACGATCTTTCAAGTATTCATTTCAAGATTTTTAGGTTTCTCATCATCAAGAGACTCCAAAATCTTTTCATCAATTATTTTTACATCAAAATTTTCAGAAATGCACACCCAAATTTTGAGCTCAAAATTTGATTTCACCGTCGCATCATTATATGCTAGTTGAGCAAGTGTTGTCTTTCCTAAGCCTCTAATACCCACAATGGAAATGATTGACACATCCTCCCCATGACTAGAAGACAGAAGAAAATCAATGATTTTCTTTTTATCAGCTTCTCTACCAACAACTACTTGAGGTAAAGATGAGTGAGTTTGCTTTCTTTCCCCAATCATAGGAAATGTCTTCTCAGGGAGCTTATCTAAGTGAAATTTCTTAGTTGCAGCTGTCACGACCCAAAATTCTGAACCGTGATCGGCGCATAATTTAAGTATTCTTAAATCATGCAAGCCTTATCAGAGTATATTGCATGAATATATTGTCACTTACTAATCTCAAAAATAGACAAAATCCAAATAAACAAAATGCTGAATAACATCATAAATATCCCATAAGTAAACTGCGGAGTCTCTACAGATTTCAAATAAAAACTTAAACTGTTCAATAAACTAAACTAATTATTAGCCCGAGAAAATATGAATTCGGGCATACCATGAGAACAAATCAAAGTTGTCCCTCTCCAGAAAATGGACTGAATATTTGGATCACCGAAATTCTCTTGATCAAAGCAGGATATGAGATAGAGAAAATGTGGTTTGAGCTAGATGCTCAGTAAATGATAATTATAGCACACAACGGAATAGGAACAGGCAGACGCTTGATTAATTTCACAATAAATTTCTATTCAATAAAATCATGCTCATGCTGTCAAAATCATTAATAAAATAATTTCGTAAAACATATATATAAAATAAATTCATTCAATAAAAATTTTATGGTACAGTGCACCAAGATGATGATACCCCACATCACCAAAGGCCAGATGGTAAGAGCGCTACCAGATATCAGATACCTTCCTCCTCCTTCACAGATATCAATGCATGTGATACTTGTAACACCCTCCCGGTAGCAATTCCGTACATTCTACTGTTCCGGTGACCGGTGTCGGTCCGGACAGCTAGAACGTCCGAAAAAATAATTAAACTTAAGTGAGGGACCATAATTAACTCAAATATTAATAAGAAACATTTAGTAAAAATTTTAGAAATAAAATACAACCAAGTTAAACGAACCTGTGCCCTAGCGATGGGTAACAGGAGGGAAGTTGCGGTTCTCGCAACGAGGAGCCCTAGACCCGGGGGAAAAATTATAAAATAATTTTTGGAACTCCAGAGAAGGGTCATTGAGGTTCCTATGGCATTAGAATGCCAAGAAAATATTTAGAAAAATTTTCCAATCGGTACAAACAATTTTGACCCGTTAAGCCAAACGAAGGGCATTTTGGTCATTTCGCCTTCAGAGGTGATTTTTGGCCGACTTGTCCAGTTGAGTAAATAATTAATATGACATAAAATATGAATAAACATTACTAGAAATTAAATTGAAAATGAGTAGTGGAGGAAAGAAAAGAAATTGAGGAAAAAGGGCTATTTATGACATCATGGTGATGTCATTTATAATTACCAACCAATCACAATTAAGCAACCATTTGACTAACAAATTAAAGAGATAAATAAAGACTAAGGAAGACCAAAAAACCAGCAGCCATCCCTCTTTCCTCAAGTGCAGCCGAAACCTTTGATTTCCCTAAACCTCCATTAATCCTTCAACCAAAGCTCAATTTCCTCCTTCATTTCACCCTAAAACCCTAGAGACCTTTCACTAAAATTTGTCCTAGCACCTTGCATAACTTTTGGCAGCCAAGAAGAAGAAAGAAAGTGAAGTTTTTTTCAAGCTTGGATTGGCATACAACAAGGTTAGTGCACATATATACTTAAATCTCCTTTATTCCATGTTAAAGCCTTAAAGTGAGCAAGAATTTGTAACTTAAGTGAATGAAATTTATGTTTATGCATGCCTTGAATTTCGGCAGCCCTAAGGAAGGAACAATAAGGGAGTGTTTTTATGGTTTTAATGGACTTAGAATGAATTGGAGATTATGTTTAAGCTATATATCTACATAGATGATGAATTAGTGTGCTTAACTAAGGTGTATGGGTAAATTGAAATGGAAACTAGGGTTTTGAGGGTGAAAATGTGGACTTGGCTTATGAAATTGTTAAAGGACATTTTAATGGTCAATTAGTGACCATTTGAGGAGATTTGACCATAATATGGACTGAAAAATAGCATGGTAAAAGGGAAAGGCTATGCTGCCTAGGGACAGCAGCAATGGACTGAGATTTCAGTCCAATTACACAGCCATAACTTGGACTGTGTTGGTCCAATTGGTGTTTGGCCAATTGGACATGAAACTAGGCTTATAATGGCACATTTTTGCTGAAGAAATCATGCCCAAAAGACCAAAGCAAGAGGACCAAAACTTGGCCCCAATCCGGATACCCTGCAAGCTGGCCGGATTACCATTCTGCAGAAATTACCATATCTACAGTAACATGAACAGTGACTGTGAGTGCATGTTTGAATTGGTTCTGGCCATAATTTGGGGTAGGTTCCTTCATGAAATTTGTTTGTCTATGTCTTAGTTTTTTACTGTAAAAATTTCAGGTCAATTGACCAAATCTACAGTGAGTTATGGCCAAATGAACAGTAAACCAAATCTACAGTGAGTTATGGCCAAATAAACAGTAACTGTTCATTTGGCCATAACTCACTGTAAATTTGGTCAATTGACCTGAAATTTTTACAGCAAAAAGCTAAGACATAGAAAAACAACTTTCATGAAGGAACCTACCCCAAATTATGGCCAGAACCAATTCAAACATGCACTCACAGTCACTATTCATGTTACTGTAGATATAATAATTTCTGTAGAATGGTAATCCGGCCAGCTGTGGTTTTTGGACCATATCTGGAGCTACAAAACTCCAAATGGAGTGATTCAAAAAAGGAAATTCAACTAGACAAAATAAGGAACAACTTTCATGTTTGCCATTTCTTCAAATTCCCACTGTAATAGGGCCCAATGGAACAGTAAAGTTGGGTCTCCAAAACTGAAAATTCTGTCCTCCTAGATTTAAGTTGAGAAAGGGAAATGGCAATCAATTCCAACAAGTTTAAAATACAAAATGTGGTATGTTTGGGGTGTTAAAACCAATACACATATTTTCTATCCAAAAGTCAACATTTTTGTTAACCAATGAGGTGAATAGTGACCCCAAAACTTGAAATGCACAAATTGAAGAATTTAAAAGTTTCAAATGCCCTAGTATACCTAACATGATTGGTTTGGATAGTTTGGCATGCCAATAGGGTTCAGTTAGCAGTACTGCACATGGCAAAAATGCCATTCTGTGATTTCATGGCTTTTAGCCATTCTGACTTTGCATTGAGACTTGGCCTTGTGCCTGAGATTATTCTGACTTGGTAGCTATTACTTTGCACACCGGGTGATGCATATTCGACCGATGGTGTGACGGCCCGAGGTATTAGATACCCAGTGCCAGTTTACCCGTTATCCAGTCCAGTCGTCTAGTGTAGGTTACTTGGGGCAACCAAATGAATAAAAGTGGACAAAGTAAATGATATACAAATACCAAACAAATAAAACATATACATTCACTACACATTTAATTTCTTGCTATTTTCTTTTATTATATTATTGCACCACTAAGCATTATTGCTTAGCGCGTTGCTTTTGCCACGCGTAGGTACTGGAGATACAGATCGTGAGCCCAGTAGACCGCAGACTGGGTGAGTCCATCCTGCGATCTGCACGATGTCCGTGTCACCTCAACTTGCATTGCATTGGTAGGACATTAGGTGTCATTTTGACATTTTGTAACTTAACTTTGTTTTTCTCATATGTAATTAAACTTGTGTAATGTATATTGATGTTTATGTAAATTATGAAAATTGTACTTGTGAATGGAAATGTAAATGTTTAATTGTGATTTATATGTGATCATCACATATGATGGATGATTGAGAACTGGAATTGAAATGTTGTTGAGATCTTAATATTGAGATTTTGTTGATAAATTGAAGTTGGGATTGTTTGGAAATTATTTGGAAGTGTTTTTAACAGGTTCCGAAGAACTGTTTTCTCCATTTTAGCCGGTACTCCGCCGGATTTTCTATAAAATTTTCGGAACCTCAAATAAATAAAAATTTTGATAAATGGCTTAAATAAAGTATATTTCATAAATTATATGAAAAAGCATGATATAAATTAATTAAGGTATATTAGAGTGTGCCGGTACACCGTGTGGCATTACTTACTTGGGTATACTGTACACGGGTAAGGGGTGTCACAATACTAATGCAAGCCATAAACTGCAATGATGCATGACTCGATAATGCAACATAATACCGTGATAGTCCACACAGCGGGGCCAGATATAAGAAACAGATACTGGGCACAGGTACCAATTCAAAACAGAAAATCAATTTGTACAAATCAATCAAAATCAATAAAAAATTTCAGATAGCAAATAATAACTGATAGTGCAATTCCAATAGTGTATTTCAATAGTTTCAGAAAGTCAATAAAATCAAATCAATCTCAAATCAATACAATAAAATCAAATCAATCTCAAATCAATTCAGTAACACATCAGTAAACTTTATAGTCAAATGTCAATCAATATAAATACATTAAAGGCCTGTTCCCGGAATCCTAATGGGTCTAATGCAGAGATAGTTGACAAAATCAATTATTTAACCAAAATTAAAATAAAATTCAATAATAATATAAAACTCTAGAAATTCATATATAAAATAATTGTTAAAATATTGATTTAAAATTTTATTTAATAACAAACTTAATGCTAAGAAATTTTAAAAGGGACTAAAATGGTGCCATGTACTATAATTACCACTCACCTGGAACCTCCAAGACAATAGTTATTTTCAATGGAAGAGAGACAATTTCAACTGACTGATTGAATATTTGAATCTCCTACATACCCAAAATATAAAAAAAAAATTAAATAATAATAAAATAAAATAACTTATATATATATATATATATATAATTAATTATTGTCCAACAAAAATTATGATCAACCCAATTTAATACTAATGATAAAAAAATAAATAAATAAATAAATTTCTAGGGTAGTTGTAACAAATTAATGAAAGAAAATAAAATCAAATTCACCCATTATTGAATAAAGAATGAGAATTTTTACCTTGAAAACAGAATCGAATGTGATGAATAGAGAAGTAAAAATTTAGGGATTCTCTGTTGAGAGTATTTGATAGAAAAAGGAGGTGACAAATAGGTTTTGAGAGCAAAGTTTAGCAGAAGAGATGATTAGGGTATATATATATATATATATATATATATTTTAAGAGTTCTATTAGGTGTAGAATGAGATAAGAGTTATTATTGAACTGGGTTGTTCAGATTACAGATATATATTTAATTTAAAAAAAAATAATAATACATATATATATATATATATATATATATATATATATATATATATATATGTATATCTAAAAATAAATAAGCAGACCATCCAATAAAATATATATATTTTTTATAAATATATTAAATTATTATTAGCTAATTAAAATAAATAAAATAATAATAAATAATAAATGTATATGGGTTTCCACATACTTCCCCCCTTAAAAAAAATTCGGTCCCCGAATTTGAATAGACAAAATTCTAACCTGAAGAATCAAATAAGTGAGGATATTTGGCTCACATTTCAGATTCTGCCTCCCATGTGGCCTCACTACTTGAGTGATTATGCCACAAGACTTTGATCAAAGCCACTTCCTTAGACCGGAGTTTCCTAATTTGTCGATCTAAAATCTTTACTGGTTGCTCCTCATATGACATATCATCCCTAAATTGCATGGTTTGAGGTTGTAAAACATGAGATGGATCTGGTACATACTTCCTAAGCATAGAAATATGGAAAACTGGATGTACATGTGCAAAACCAGGTGGAAGGGCTAAACGGTAAGCAACTACTCCAATTCTCTCCAAAATTTCGAATGGACCAACAAAACGAGGGCTAAGCTTCCCTTTCTTCCCAAACCTCATGATTCCTTTCATAGGGGAAACTCTCAGAAATACATGATCACCAATCATAAATTCTACATCTTTATGCTTAGGGTCAGCATAACTTCTCTGTCGACTTTGAGCAGTCAAAAGTCGATCACGAATTAGTCGAACCTTCTCTGAAGTTAATTGTATCAACTCTGGTCTAGTAAGCCTTCTTTCTCCAACTTCATCCCAACAAACCGGTGACCTACACTTTCGACCATATAATGCCTCATATGGAGCCATCTCTATACTTGCCTGATAACTGTTATTATAAGCAAACTCCACTAAAGGCAAATGATGATCCCAACAGCCACCAAAATCCATAACGCATGCACGAAGCATGTCCTCTAATATCTGTATGGTCCTTTCTGACTGTCCATCCGTCTGAGGGTGAAAAGCAGTACTAAAGTCTACTCGTGTTCCTAAAGCTTCTTGGAATTTCTTCCAAAATCGAGAAGTAAACTGAGTACCACGATCAGAGACAATGGAAACTGGAACTCCATGAAGACTAACAATCTTGTTTATATACAATCTGCAAGTTTAGCAAAGTCATATGTAGTCTTCACGGGGAAGGAAATGAGCGATTTTGTCAATCTGTCCACTATCACCCAGATTGCATTGTAACCACCTCGTGTACTAGGTAAACCCATAACAAAGTCCATGGCAATATGCTCCCACTTCCACTCGGGAATAGGCAATGGCTGAAGTAACCCAGATGGTCTCTGATGTTCTGCCTTAACCTACTGACAAGTCAAACATTTAGCAACAAAGTCTGCAACATCCCTCTTCATGCCACCCCACCAATAACGCTCCCTTAAATCATGGTACATCTTAGTTGAACCTGGATGTACTGTGTAAGCAGAATGGTGTGCCTCCTCCATGATTTCTCTTCTCAACTCATCAACATTGGGGACACAAAGTCTAGTGCCATAACGAAGAACTCCATCATCATTCAACATGAATCCTTGAGCTTGGCCTTGATGAATATTATCTATAATCTCACACAACTGAGAATCCCTCTTCTGAGCAGCCTTAATTCGATCATTCAAGATAGGCCTAACTCGAAAATGTGCTAAGAATGATCCAGCTATGATTTTAAACTCTACTCCCTGATCTAGCAACCCATGTAATTCACCAATCAGAGGCCTCATCTTGGTAGATATATGGGCTAAACTACCAGAAGACTTCCTGCTTAGAGCATCAGCCACTACATTAGCTTTTCCAGGATGATACTGTATGGTGCAATCATAATCCTTCAGTAATTCTACCCATCTCCTTTGCCTAAGATTAAGATCACGTTGGTCAAATATGTATTTGAGACTTTTGTGGTCAGTGAAGATTTCACAAGTCTCACCATACAGATAGTGCCTCCAGATTTTCAAAGCAAAAATTACTGCAGCCATTTCCAAATCATGAGTTGGATAATTCTGCTCGTGCCTTTTCAACTGACGAGAAGCATATGCAATAACCCGTCCATGCTGCATCAAAACACATCCTAAACCAATCCTAGAAGCATCACAATATACTACATAACCCCCTGATCCAGATGGAAGGGCTAACACTGGTGCTGTAGTTAAACGAGTCTTAAGCTCCTGAAAACTTTTTTCACAAGCCTCAGACCACTGAAATTTCACATTCTTCTGTGTCAACTTAGTTAAAGGTGCTGCAATACGAGAGAAGTCTTGAACAAACCGTCTATAATACCCTGCTAAACCCAAGAAACTATGAATCTCTGACACAGTTGTGGGTCTAGGCCAATGAAGCACTGCCTCAACTTTCTTCTTATCAACGCACACCCCATCCTTAGATACTGTATGGCCTAGGAAAGCCACACTATCTAACCAAAACTCACATTTTGAGAACTTGGCATATAGCTTGTGTTCTCGTAAGGTCTGAAGGACAATTCTCAAATGCTGTTCATGCTCCTCCTTACTCTTTGAGTACACTAGAATGTCATCGATGAAAACTATAACAAATTGATCTAAGAAAGGCTTGAAAACTCTGTTCATGAGATCCATAAAAGCGGCCGGAGCATTGGTAAGACCAAAAGACATTACTAGAAATTCATAATGTCCATACCTAGTCCTAAAGGTCTTGAGTATGTCTTCTTTCTTGACCCTCAATTGATGATACGGATCGAAGATCAATCTTGGAAAAATACTTTGCACCATGAAGTTGGTCAAACAGTCATCTATGCGTGGAAGAGGATACTTATTACGCATATTACCTTATTCAATTGCTGTAATCAATGCACATTCTCAAAGACCCATCCTTCTTCGTACAAATAACACAGAGCACCCCATGGAGAAACACTAGGCGAATAAACCCCTTATCTAGTAGGTCCTGTAGTTGCTCTTTCAACTCCTTAAGTTACATGGGTGCCATACGATAAGGTGGCATAGATATGGGCTCGGTTCGGGAACTAAGTCTATACCAAACTCTACCTCTCGCTCAGGTAAACTGATAAATCTTACGAAACACATCAGGAAACTCCTTAACCACTGCAACATTCTCCAAACCTGCACCTTCTACTTGAACATCTCTAACATAAGCTAGATACCTTTTACACCTCTTTCGCAATAATCGTCTAGCACTCACTGCAGAGATAAGATTACTAGAGGCCATACTACGATCTCCCTGAAATTGAAATTCTTGCTCCCCAGGAATTTTAAAGAGTACAACTTTATTATGACAATCCAATGAAACGTGATAAGTGGCTAACCAATCCATGCCTAAAATCACATCAAACTCAAACATATCCAAAGAAACAAGATCTGCAGCTAATTCCCTATCTCCAATGTGAACTATACATCCGCTATAACACCATATCAGTGTCTATTGCATTCCTCATAGGTGTTGATACAGATAAAGGATACTCTAACAAAGTAGGTGGTGTACTAAATCTCATGGAAAAGTATGGAGAAACAAAGGAATGATTGTGCCCCAGTCTTAGCCATAAGCATCTGTTTAGATGTCTGATTAATAGTTTGAGGTGGTACTTCCCTTGTTAGATCAAGGTTTGCACCATTAAGACCCTTGGTCCTAGCTCTCCTCTTAATTTTAACAGACTCAGTCACCTATTCATTTTAATAAACAAGTATTAAATATGAAAATGTGAGCCAAATTAAGACAGGTAAAAAAGTATGAAGGACGCAGATATCTAAAGTAATGATAAACTGAAAAGACGTTAAGGATCCTATGCTCCGCAAGTTTACTAGACCTCAACCGAGCTCTGATACCAACTTTGTCACGACCCAAAATTCTGAACCGTGACCGGCGCATAATTTAAGTATTCTTAAATCATGCAAGCCTTATCAGAGTATATTGCATGAATATATTGTCACTTACTAATCTCAAAAATAGACAAAATCCAAATAAACAAAATGTTGAATAACATCATAAATATCCCATAAGTAAACTGCGAAGTCTCTACAGATTTCAAATAAAAACTTAAACTGTTCAATAAACTAAACTAATTATTAGCCCGAGAAAATATGAATTTGGGCATACCATGAGAACAAATCAAAGTTGTCCCTCTCCAGAAAACGGACTGAATATTTGGATCAGCTGCAGAATTCTACTGATCTGAAACAGATAACAGATAGAGAAAACGTGGTTTAAGCTAGATGCTCAGTGAATGATAATTATAGCACACAATGGAATAGGAACAGGCAGACGCTTGATTAATTTCACAATAAATTTCTATTCAATAAAATCATGCTCATGCTGTCAAAATTATTAATAAAATAATTTCGTAAAACATATATATAAAATAAATTCATTCAATAAAAATTTTATGGTACAGTGCACCAGGGTGATGATACCCCACATCACCAAAGGCCAGATGGTAAGCGCGCTACCAGATATCAGATACCTTCCTCCTCCTTCACAGATATCAATGCATGTGATACTAATGCAAGCCATAAACTGCAATGATGCATGACTCGATAATGCAACCTAATACCGTGATAGTCCACACAGCGGGGCCAGATAATAGAAACAGATACTGGGCACAGGTACTAATTCAAAACAGAAAATCAATTTGTACAAATCAATCAAAATCAATAAAAAATTTCAGATAGCAAATAATAACTGATAGTGCAATTCCAATAGTGTATTTCAATAGTTTCAGAGAGTCAATAAAATCAAATCAATCTCAAATCAATTCAATAAAATCAAATCAATCTCAAATCAATTCAGTAACACATCAGTAAATTTTATAGTCAAATGTCAATCAATATAAATACATTAAAGGCCTGTTCCCGAAATCCTAATGGGCCTAATGCAGAGATAGTTGACAAAATCAATTATTTAACCAAAATCAAAATAAAATTCAATAATAATATAAAACTTTAAAAAATCATATATAAAATAATTGTTAAAATATTGATTTAAAATTTTATTTAATAATAAACTTAATGCTAAGAAATTTTAAAAGGGACTAAAACGGTGCCATGTACTATAATTACCACTCACCTAGAACCTCCAAGACAATAGTTATTTTCAATGGAAGAGAGACAATTTCAACTGACTAATTGAATATTTGAATCTCCTACATACCCAAAATATAAAAAAAAAATTAAATAATAATAAAATAAATTAACTTATATATATATATATATATATTTGCGGAATTACACGAGGTGTGGATTTGGATGAACAGTTTTATATATATATATATATATAAAGCCGTAATAGCTCGTCCCTCCCACGACCATGCGTCAGTTCTCGTTTATATATATATATATATATATATATAACTGTTCATCCAAATCCGCACCTCCCACGATCATGATATATATATATATATATATATATATATATATATATATATATATATATATATATATATATATATATATATAATTAATTAATTAATTAATTATTATCCAACAGCAATTATGATCAACCCAATTCAATACTAATGATAAAAAAAAAATAAATAAATAAATTTCTAAGGTAGTTGTAACAAATTAACGAAAGAAAATAAAATCAAATTCACCCATTATTGAATAAAGAATAAGAATTTTTACCTTGAAAACAGAATCGAATATGATGAATAAAGAAGTAAAAATTTAGGGATTCTCTGTTGAGAGTATTTGATAGAAAAAGGAGGTGACAAACAGGTTTTGAGAGCAAAGTTTAGCAGAAGAGATGATTAGGGTATATATATATATATATATTTTAAGAGTTCTATTAGGTGTAGAATGTGATAAGAGTTATTATTGAACTGGGTTGTTCAGATTGCAGATATATATTTAATTTAAAAAAAATAATAATACATATATATATATGTATATCTAAAAATAAATAAGCAGACCATCCAATAAAATATATATATATTTTATAAATATATTAAATTATTATTAGCTAATTAAAATAAATAAAATAATAATAAATAATAAATGTATATGGGTTTCCATAGTAGCAATCTCATCTAATTTACTTCTAACATTTTCATTCTTATGAGCCATTTTAAGACCATAAACAAATGGGTTTGAGCTTGAAAAGAAGAGGCGTACCTCCTTCACCATTTTATTGCCAATTATCATCTGCTTCAGTAAAACATCTGTGGAGAACTAATCTAACAAGTCATCGGCATTGTAAAATGCTTTCTTCAGCAATTCAACCCAATCTTTGACTTGATGACTCTACGAATACTGCTCCTCTGCATCAAGAAGCACAGCCTGGATGGTTGAAACTGTCCTCCTGAGTTTCTCAAGCTCCTCGTTGACTCCCCACCACAGCTTAGTCTCCTGAAGGGCTGGAGACGCTAGCTTAGAAATGATTCGCCCTGCAATGTTGAAGAGAATTGCTTCTGCCATTGATTCACAAGTAAGAGGAAAGCAAAGGTAAAGGGGCAATTGGGAAGAGTACAAGGTTTGAAGAGAAAGATTATGAAGCTATGTGGAGGATGAAAAAGCTATGGAAATATTTATAACAAATTTAATATTTCCGCAGTATATCTTTAAAGGACAACCGTGTGGAGACATATGGAAATATTGCTTCGATTTATGCTTTCAAATTAATAATAAATCCTTTAAGTAAAGTCATTATTTTAAAAAAATTTCATTCTATAAATTATTTAAATTAAGTAAATAAAAAAAATTTTCATGAAAAAATATTCCACTTTCTAATCATTTTTCTTTTCATCGTTTTTAATAAGCCATTGGAGCCGTTCCAAGAGACTTATAAAGAAGAATTTTCTTTTTTTCTTTAGAAAAAACAAAGTGAAAAAAAAAAGGGTAAAAGAAAAAGAGTGGGGAAAGTAACGAAAGCCTTCCCCCCTTCATTTATAAAGTAACTTAGCATCTAATGCGATACACAGTGTCAATTTAGGAAAGCATCCATTGAATCGTTCAGAAAAGAAACTTATTCTCAGTGCACATAAGTTGGTCTGAAGATATTTTTTTACTGTATATAAAGACAAAAAATAAAGAAATAAATTCATACGTTTGTTTTTTTTTTAAATACAAGAACTAAAATGAATTTAGTTAATTTTTTGTTGGTTTAAAATTTATATTTGAATAGTATATTATTATAGAAACTCAAAATTTTGAGTTGAAAAATAAGCCACTAATTAAATCAATAAAAGAACACTTGAATAAAATAATATATATAATTAATTAATGAAGGAGAATTACATATTGTTAATTAGTTAAATAAATATCCACTCATTTTTATAAGGGAGAATTACACAATTTTTAGTTAATTAATTTCGCTCTTGAACATAACGTGTGGGGTCATATAGGGTATTATGAGAAGAAAAATAATAAATCCATCAAATTACCATTTCATAAAATCTGTATTGAGCATGCAGTTAAAAAAAAAAAAAATCTGTATTGAGCAAGAGTAGAAACTGTTCTTAATAATATGAATAAAAGTTACGAGTTGTAAACTTTTTCTTCTTATTTATTTGCAATTATAAATATAAAATCAAATTTATAATGCTTATAATGGGTGCCTCTTATGATGACCTTTCAATTACTACTCCCTTTTCCTTCGAATAATGATGTGAAAAAAGAAAGGCACTTGCATTCTCATTAATTTATTTTTCTTCTTTTTCAATCACTGAGATGGAAAATTCAAGATTCTCTTAAAAAGCATTTTCTTTATCAACTTTAGCTAAAACAGATTTATAAAATGATAAGAAAAGAAACTTTACGACCTTTACACTTGTTTTTGTCGTCAGCGTTTATGTGACATAGAATTTGATGGAAAATAATAGAAATTAAGCCAGGAATTTTCAATGAAAATGAATAATAAAAACTTTTAATTATTTACAAGAAACATTCATCTTTTGTGTGATATCATGATCCTTAAATTTGCTTGAACCAGATGACTGGACACACAGAAAACACATTCAAAGTGATTAGTCACAGGGAATTTTCTAATTTTATCAAATAAAAAATGATCCAAAACACTTGTGGAAAATATGAGAATATGTAGTTTTAAGAAAACTTCACACCCATGAAAAAAATTCCATACGATAAACTTTGTTCTACAATAGGTGAAAACACCATTTTCATGTCCCATGCATGTGAACCACAGCAAGAGTAACAAGCATTAGTGTTGCTGGAAAATGCCTGATAATTCTTCTTTATAGAAGAGAACACGATTTATTGGTCTTACAAGAAGCTGTAAAAATGTAAATGTTGAAAAAAACAGAGGACCATTGAGCAGAGCCTGTTTTCTTTAAATTTCTAGCTATAATAACATATAGAAATAGTATAACACTCAAGACTTGTGAGTTCTAATTCTGATTTTTAAATTGCGAGGTACTTAACTAACATTTAATGAAAAAAAAAGCATTAAATTATATAAATAATAATTTACATCAAATGAAATTACCATTTAAAATACTTTTTTCCCAATAATGGCACACCAATGTATATTAAGAAAAGAAATTGAATGGTATGTGCTTTAAAAGGATGCGTATTGGTTGTTTAATAGACAGGCAGGCGATTGAGGTATGATTCGTTATGCAAAGTCTTACTGCAGCCAAATGGCGCAGGCGTCTTGTTGTTGGTTTTCCTTGTCTTCCATATTCTTTAATTTCCTGCCATTTTAATTTTGACATATAACTTTACTGTTGGATCATAACACGCAATAATATCTTCTAAAATAATAAAATATATAGTTTCTCAAAAAAGGGTTAATATGCTATTTATTAATGATAAAAGAAAAGGATAGAAGGATGCTTCCAACTAAACCCATGCCAGCAGGCATACCCCTTACACCCAACCTAATGAAGCAAGACGTTCTACCCATGTCAACAAAAGCCGACACAAAGCAATTATAAGAAAGCTAACAAATACAATTGCGGTACAATCCCTGTATTGCAAGTGTCAGCGAAGCAATTCACTTCTCTATGAGAATGACTCACCACGGCATTAGGGAGGCGCTTTAGGTTGCAGCTAATAGGGTGCAGCACCGAGGAGACACACACACCAAGAAGTACTGTCTTCGTTATTCACCCAAGACACAGCGATCTTAGGGTCAGTCTCAACAAGGATACTGACAGCATTGGCAGGGTAAAGAGGGGGGAGAAACAGACAACAAACACTTTTTGAATGGCCTTTGCCTCTTGCGGCATTTGAATCATCAATCCTAGATGGGCAGGAGAACAAGCAGAGAAGGTTTACCATATGAACCTCTCAAAACTCCACCAACAGCACTAGGGCCGGGCATGCCTAGGGAGGAACCTTCAACGTTCAACTTGAGCTGATTTAGAGGCGGAGGGGTCCAGGAAGATACAGGTTGATGCTTTGATGGAAGAGACTGAAGACAGCAGATCCAAACCAGAGTATGGGAAGCTAGCTTCCATTGCCTTGAGCCAGATGGCTACTCGATGGAGAATAAGAGAACACAGAGAGAGCAATGACACCTCCTCACCCGAGAAAATTCCTTCATTTCTCATAAGCCAGATGGACCACATAATTGAGAAAAATAAAGTGTACCAGAATTTGACCTGAAACTTCCCATGAGCCAAAATTTTCCATTTTAGCAGCAACAAAGAAACAGAATTACGAATACACAAATAAATTCCCTACCAATTAAAGAACCAAGACCACACCTCTCATGAAGTTTTGTACCCCAAAAAGATATGAGTGACTGATTTAATGGCATCACTACAACGGGGACAAAGAATCTCGGATGCTGGGATAATATTGAGCCTACATAACCATTCTTTTGAGACCAATCTGCCAAGGCACGCCAACCAAAACATAATCTCAACCTTTGGAGGAGCGAGACAATGAAGGGTATTGTGGAACACACCTAACATTCTGAATTAAGGAAGCACTTATAAAGAGGATTAAGCAACCATAATCAACAAATAATACTTGATTTAAAGATTAAACTTCTTTAAATGTTACTATAG
The DNA here is from genome assembly GCF_030052815.1 of Hevea brasiliensis. Lineage (NCBI taxonomy): Eukaryota > Viridiplantae > Streptophyta > Magnoliopsida > Malpighiales > Euphorbiaceae > Hevea > Hevea brasiliensis. The sequence continues at coordinate 697,511 of NC_079506.1, read as the reverse complement.
ATTTTTTTTATTAACAACTCAATTAAAAGTAACAGCTTGATTAAATTTTAATAATTTATGAGAAAATAACAACTTAAAAGAAAAATCATTCATTTGTCTGAAAGGTTTCATCCTTTATATATATATATATATATATATATATATATATATATATATATATATATATATATATTTGACCACCAACTCATAGTCACTCCATATTTAACTACAAAAAGAGTTGCACGCATTAAGGTTGCTAGCAACCGGAAGATTTCTTTTTGACAAAACAATAGGAGCACTTTTCAATTATGGGTCAACAATTCATGCCATTATTCACATAGGATGACTACTGCCTAAATGATGATGTAAATGGGGAGAGAACCAATCACTCAACAACAACGGTAATGCACATGAACATCATTGGGAATGTTGAACAGTCAAACCTTAACGAAAAAAAAAGTCTTCGGCTCAGTTTACAAAGTAAACAAGGAATCTGATTTGATAGGTTTAATGTGATTTCAGGACTACAACTAAATTTGAGCATTTTAAAGTTTCCTTGAATGTATTATAAATTTAATCCAACATGCTCAAGCATCAAAGGAAAGCTATGGAATCATGCACTGTACAAGAGATGGAATTTGACAACTATTTGCATGTGCAAGAATTGCTATGACTGATGGATGTGCTTTTCTCTCACTACATAAAAATGTGGACACACATTAACCTTATTTCACATGAAAAAGAAACTTATAAATCACACTTGCAAAGGCATATAATCAGTGCAACAATAAATTTTATAGTTTCACTTGTGAATGACATAAGAAGAAAGTTGGTTTCAGAAAATTTGGCAACAAGTTTGTTTCGATGTTGTCTCCTCAAGTAGTCAGTCAGACTGATCCCAATTTTAAGGGTTATTAGTTAGAAATCATTTTCCACAGAAGCATAATTCACCCTGTTATCTCCTCTTAACTGGTTGGAGAAAATTGGAAGTTGTGCCTTATCTGAAGAAGCCATCAATAAAGAAATTCTACAGTCCCAAGTTGTTAAAATGTGGCGGCAAGTTGAAGTTCATCCACAGCCATTCATTATTGTACATATGAAAATCCTTGCAATCAGCAGTTTCTCTGGGCAAGGGAGATGAAACTTCAATTTGAGGTAATTATCATGCATAAATCCCAATGTTGGAAAAAAAAATCCACTGTTTGATGGAATGTTTAAATTAGAATGGGAGAAAATATTTTTAATATCATTTTGCTTTCAGAACCAATGTTTTATCCACCTCTGCATTTAGCAGTACAAATATCGTTCATAAATGATTTAACTTACAAAGGAATGAGATGAAGAGAGTTGATAGATGAAAATGACCTTCATCACAATGATTCCCATCCTACATTTTGGAAGCTGCATATTGTTCAATCCGAAATGAGAGGAAAAAAAATAAGAAGCCAAAAATAAACTCTTAGAAATGAATTTAACTACACAAAATTGTCATAGTTAACTCACCAATTGTCAACATCAACATCTATAAACAACTGCTTTGAGGTGAGTTTGGGCATCCATTGAGGTAATGACATCAAATTCACAATGAACAAGAAGATTACACTTAGAGACAGCCACAGCATTTCATTTTGAGAACAACAAACAATGCTTCAGTTTAAAATTTGAATATAGGGAGGTTCATCATTTTATTAACTGAGGCAATTACCAGCTTGTCAGTTTCTGCATAGAAAACCAAGTCTCTTGCAAAGTGTAGAAGCTAAAACTACAAGGGATTATGGGACCTCTTCACAGTGGCATCTCCAGTTAAAACTAGAGAATCAAGAAAACAAAATTACAAAATGAAGTAGGAATCATGGTCTTAAGTTTTATAATCAAGAGCGACGGTCATATTGTTTTTGTGCCTATTAGAAAAGCAAATCAGTCCATCAGATTGGATTTCACGCTGCTCATTCAATGTTGTCAAATTAACAAAAAGAAATGAGAGTACCATGTAGTTCTGCATGATTGTTGTGCCCACAAGTTCTCCTTTGAAGTCTAAACTGAAATTGGGTCCATAAAGGCTGAAAATTTTGCACGATGTACCAGACTGTCAAAAAATAGAAAATGGAATTAAAAAAAATGGAATATACTTGGATTATATACATAGTAAGGCAGGTGAAGATGATGAACATACCAAAAAAAACACTTTCTTGAGCAAGAGAGACCAATTCATAGCTGTTCTTCTCCGGCATCTTTCAACAAGACGACCATTATCGGTTTCCAAACTCTGAAATTGGAGACAATAATTGCAGAATGCTTATTTGAAATTCCATAGCTCAATTAAAAATACATGGAAATGCTTCAATCTACTGATTCACAATATCAGTAAAACAGCCTGAAATTAAGATTAAAAGGACAAATAGGAAATCAAGTTCCACCATTCGCCGCATTGTTAACCATTTTTGGGTTAATATTGCCAAAAAGTATAAATTCACAGAACACATTATGATTGAGATGCCAACCTGCTCAAGTGAAGGAGAAAAAAAATATATATTTACAGTCTTTAAATTTTGAAAATGAGAATGGGCAAGAAAGATGTGGATTTGTGAAACTGTAAAGCATGAGACTGTACGCTTCTTTTGATACCAATTTGTAAGAGGTGAGAATAATTTGATAGAGCTTCTATAATATTATGTTTTAAGTTTGTTACTTCATGTAATATAGGAAAGTTAAATATGACAAGACAAGAAAAATGAAATACCTACATAAAATCTTATTCCTATTAGATTTGATCTTCAACAACCTTAAGTCCCAAACACTCTAGATCTCCCTCAGAACATGCATTTGGTGACAAAAGTTCCAAACAATTCTGCAATCACATAAATGATCTCTAAAGTGAAGAAACATATGAAAATAATACATAAAAATGTAAAAGTTACATAAAAAAGAGAAAAAAAAAAAAAAAAAAGCAGAGGAGCATTGAACAGTGCATGCTTCTTCTAGATCACATGCCTGGAGATTAGACCTCAATTTTGGGCAAATGCTTTACATCTTCTCAAAGAAACTACTGATTTTCATTTTGTTTTCCTGGAAACCAAATCAAGGAAAGGCAAAACTGTGGGCTTTTTGGGATTTAATTATTCATGTACAAGAAAATATAACAGTAAAATGGTGGGAAAAAAAAAATCAACCCAGTAGTGTGACTTACCACTCAACTGGTGCAAGGAACAAGTTAGATTTGAAGCAATATGAAGTGTTGAATCTCTCTCTCTCTCTCTCTCTCTCTCTCTCTCTCTCTCTCTCTCTTTTCAGAACCAACGATTTTTCCACTTCTCAATGCCGTATATCAGAAGACAAGGTTGTTACTTGTGGAAATCCCAAATATTATGGCATTGAAGTGAAGTGAGGTTTTGCAGCAAGTTCTCTAGCAGAAATTCTAGATCCTGAATAAGCAGAATTTTCAACTAAATAAGCAGAAATTCTAGATCCCACACACACACACACACACACACACACACACACATTAATTTTTGAGAAAAAAAGACCACTAATTGTTCATTTAAAATCTAAAGAATGCAGAAATTCCATCAGCATGTCCTACATTGCTAGTTCATACTTGTGCCTTCAAAGATCATAGTTGATTTCTCTGTAATCTTAAGTTGCGAGAAGTAATTCAAACTAGTTCTGAAACATCTTGCTGTGATATTAAATTGCAACAAAAAACTGCAATTTCTTGTGCAATATTAAATTGCAAATCCATATATATAAATCAATTGAGCAGGTCTCAGCTAGTCAGCATCATTGAACCTTTCCTGATTATGACTATTAAATTTGCTTAAATCAGATGTTCACTTCAGGACTAGACACAATGACACACATTAGAGGTTTTAGTTTTTCAACACTTCCCAATTTTGTAGAAGTAAATAAGAGAATACGGTCTCGAAAAATCTCCATACCTTTAGCAAATGATTGCTGATAAGTTCGGTGATCAGTTGTCCACCAGATAGGCAATGGCCCCTTAATTTTTCATGCTGTCGGACATGCAAATACAGCAAAAGCAGCAAGCATTAAGATTGATGGAAACTATAAGATATTACGTACCAGTCACTCGAAAGAAGCAGAAACAAACATGTACCAGTCATAGCAATAAACTAGCACTTAGTGGCACATGAGAGGCCAATTCACAATTGCTCGTCTCTGGCATCTTTCAAAAAGACAGAACCAACCATCATCAATTTCCAAAGTCTAAAACTGAAGAAGCAAGCATTGCAGAATGCTCATTTGACACTCCAAAGCTCACACAAGCTTATATGGGAATGCTTCAATTTCTTTGCAGGCTAATAAATTCACAGAACATATTGCCACTTAAAATGCCAATCAGTTCAAGAGGGGGAAAATTATGGATTCCGGGCTTCAAAATCTCCAAAACAGAACCATAGGCAAGAGATAAGATTTGTTTTCATGTAACTGTAAAGCAGTGAACTGCAGGATGTTTTCTTTTTATGCCCAATGCAACCTCTGGGAGGTGAGCATCCTTGGGCTATCCCTTGTGTTCTCTAATCATTGCAAGGCCAATTCACAATTGCTCTTTTCTGGCTTCTTTCAACAAGATAGAACCATTATCATTTTCCAAACTCTGAAATTGAAGACCATATTTGCAGAATGCTTATTTGAAATTCCATAGCTCACTTAAAATTACATGGGAATGCTTCAATCTACTGAGTCGCAATATCAGCAGAACAGCCTCAAACTACCGTTAAAAGGATAAACAGTAGCCAAAGTTCCTCCGTTCATATGATTGATTGCAAATCATGTTTGATTTAGTACTGCCCAATAGTATAAATTCACAGAACACATCGTGACCGAGATCTTTAAAGTCAGAAATGAGACTGAGAACACCTTGATACCAATTTGTAAGAGGTGAGAATACTTTGGTAGAGCTTCTGTTACTTAATGTAATATAGGAAAGCTAAATATGACAAGACAAAAAGAATGGAATACCTACTTAAAATATAATTCTTATTAGATTTGATCTTCAACTGCAATCTTGACCCAACCTGAAGCACTGAACACTCGGAACATGCATCTGGTGGCAAAAGTTCCAAACAATTCTGCAGTCACATAAATGATTTCTAAGGTGAATAAACATATGAAAATAATTTATAAAAATTAAGGTTACAAAAAAAAAAAAAAACAGAGCACCATTACTGGTGGTGAGTACCTTCCAGATCACATGCCTGGAGATTAGACCTCAATTTGGTGCAAATGCTTTAGATTGTCATTTTCTTTTCCTGGAAACCAGCTCAAAGGAAGGCAAAACTATGGGCTTTTTGATATTTAACTTGTTCATGTGCAACAAAATTTCAGGGAAAGTGTTCATAACAATAAAATGATAGCAATAAGACTTACCACACAATTGAATGGAAGGAATAAGTAAGATTTGAATAAGTGTGAAAAGTTGAATTTCATTTTGTTTTCAGAACAAATAAATTTTCCACCTCTGCATACAGTACCACAAAACTTGTAAGCATTTGATTGAATGCCAAGCATAAAAACACATTAACCACAAAAACTAGCGTGTGCTTCTAAAATAGAGAGACAAAAAGTACATACCCCAAGAAAAGTCTGATTCTTCTGATTATAGTTTGTATCTGCCATCCACTTGAATCGATCTTCCCTCAATATCAATATTTGGTATGTGAGCAATCTTGGGCCAATCAGCACCCATTTTGTTTTTGCATCTTTCTGGCAGTTGAGGACATTCATGAATCCCAAAAGCTTGTAATGAAGTTAGGCTTCCTATCCACTCCGGTAAAGATATCAAATTAGGACAATTTGGGGCAAATGCTTTACATTCTTTTGGAAGAAACTCAAGATAGTCATTTTTTTCCTGAAAAACCAAATTAAATATCAAGGAAAGAGTTTGTAACAAAAAAATTGTAGGGAAAGCCCATACTACTTACCACGCTGTGCGATCGAACGTGTGAATTAGATTGGAAGAAAATGTTGTTGAATATCATTTTGCTTTTTCCATCTCTGCATTAAGCAGTTTAGATGACAATGACCTTCATCACAATGATTCCCATCCTACAGTTTAGAAGCCGCATAATTTTCAATCCAAGAAGAGAAAAAAATTTAAGAAGCCAGAAATAAACTCTTGTGAATGAAATTGAGCAATTAAGTACACGAAATTGTCATAGTTTCACCAATTGTCAACATCAACATCTATGAACAACTGCTTTGAGGTGAGTTTGGGCATCCACAGAGGTAAAGACATCAAATTCATAATGAACAAGAAGATTACATTTAGAGACCAACAAATCATGTTTGAACTCCAAATTTGAATATAGGGAGTTTCATCATTTTATTAACTAAGGCAATGACCAGCTACAAGGGATTGTGGGACTTCTTCATGTTAGCAACTCCAGTTAAAACCACAGAATCAAGAAAACAAAATTACAAAATTAAGTTTATAACCAAGAGTGAATAATTGTTAACAAATTGGTAAGTGCAAAAGAATTAAGGCAAGCTGTTAATTAACTTAAAAAAGGAATGTGAAGACAAGTTGATCAATGACAATGCCCTTCATCGAAATTTCATATATGAAGTGACTCAATGAATCCCAGTTCTGAAATTCAGAAGCGGTAGCAGTACATCCAACAATTGTCATGGTTACACACCAATTCTTTAACATCTATGAACAACTGCTCTGAGATTTAAGCAATAATATTGCAAGATATTTGTCAATATAAAAATACACATGAGAATCCAAGAACTTTAATGACAAAAACTTGTGTCCGCTTCTAAGATAGGGTAAAGAAAAATAATGTCTATTGAAGGGGATAAGCACATACCCTAAAAGAAGTTGATCTGATTCTTCTCATCATAGTTTGTAGCAGCCATTCACTTGAATCCATCTATCGTCAATACTAATATTTGGGATGTGAGCAATTTTGGGCCAATCAACACAAATGTTGCTTTTGCATCTTTCCAAAAGTTGAGGACATTCTTCAATCCATAATGCGGTGAGGCTTCCCATCCACTCCGGTAAAGATATCAAATTAGGACAATTTTGGATCGTGAGTTTTCGCAGAGTGGGAACATGTTGAAGACCCTTTGGGATGGACGCCAATTTGTTCAAATTTACCAATTGAAGCACTCAGAGCCTTCTAAGGTACTGCCATTGTATATCATCAGACAAATCGAGCTCCTCACAAGCCTTGATGAGAAGACCCTCAAGGGAGGGTAGATGCCACAAATCCTCCGGCAGAACTTCTAGATCCTCAATGTTCTCGATCTGCAGAATTTTCAATTGAGAAGGGGAAACCGAAGAACAACAAGAGTTAGATTGTGACACCGAAATCTTCATCTTCAGCTTGTCCTCCAATGCCTTCTTGCTGGCATTTATCAATACCAAATGTTGGACAGATGGAATGAGAGGCATTGAAGTGAGGTTAGGGCAAGACTTGATTTCCAAATAATAAAGACAGTGAAATTGTAGCAACTGAGGCGTGGATGTATCCCTCCTCCATCCCTTCAGATTTGTGCAATTTAAGAGCCGGAGACTCTCTAAGGAAGGGAACAATAATGCATCGTCGCAACTAATCCCACTCTCTATGTACTCCAGATCAGTTAAATTCTTAATCGTCAAGCGTTTAAGTGAAGGGAACTGATCCAACGGTGGAAAATGCTGGCATTTTTTGCAGTTATCAATTCGAAGTCCCACCAAATTAGTGAGGGAAGAAATCCAGCTTGGAAACAAGAGTCTTCCGCACCCAGACACAATCAACCATTTTAGATTAATGTGTGGCCGCAGCTCTTCTAATGACATTTCTTCATCATTTTCGACATCATCTGGACCACCATCACTATTATTATCATAGCGAAAGCCCAATTTCCATGATAATGTCAAGGATTGAAGGCGTTGCTTCTCCTTCAAATTGGCTGCCTCAAATTCAGATGCTGGATTTTTCACATACCGTAGATTCATGATCTCTAGATTTCCTCCCAGCTTGTTCAAGTCACGTAATTCACCTAGTCCACCGCTACGTTTGGAGACACCCATATCTTTGGCCACCATGAATACCGATAAATTCTCAAGGGCAGTTAGTTGACCAATCCCACGTGGCATATGAGTCAAACCAACACATCCCTGAAGGTAAAGGTTTTGGAGACTGACCAACTTTTTAATGTGCTTAGGCAACTGCTTAAGCCTTTCACAGTTGTTTAGGTACAGAGTTTGTAGGTTTTGGAGTTTAATAATGGAATCAAGAAGGAATTCAATGCCTTTGTTATTAGAAAGGTCAAGAAACCTTAAGTGCTTCAATTTATCAATGGAACGTGGCACTCTCATAATTCCTAAACCACTTAAATCCAATACCCTTACACGACTTAATTTGGAAAAAATTTCATCACATTCTACTTCTTTAATATCATGATTTTTTGACCAACTAAATGATATAAATGTTCTCACCTTTGACACATTAGGTAAGCAATTTGCAACTTTTTGCCATGACTCAACTTCAAAATTAATTGATAAATGTCGAGTTTTTTTTCCAACACGCTTTGCATCTGAATTCAACAAAATGATTTCATCTTCTGCTACTTGCGCGGCAAGATCATGCATCGAATCATGCATTTTACAACTCCATAAATTGCCCAACTCATCTTCTTCTACTTCTTGAAAGAAGGATCTCCATGAAAGATCCTTGAAATATTTTAAACCTACATCTTGAAGGCTTTGTTCTGAATTTGATGATTTAATAAATCCTTGTGCCACCCAAACGTTCACCAAATATGGGACGTTAATTTTATAATCTTTTGGATATGATTTGCAATAAGCAAAACAACACTTTAAATGAGAAGGCAGATGATTATAACTCAATCTGAGAGTTTGAATAATACTATTCCCCTCTTCATTCATATTTGGATGCTCTTTTTCTTTAAAGTTTTGCCATTCCTTTATTGTATTTTTAGAATACAATAAACGACCTATTACTATTATGGCTAAAGTGACTCTAACACATTTTGCAACAATTTCTTTTCCAATTCTCTCATGGTCTAGGCTAATAACTTCCCCTTGTTTAAAAGCCATATTTGCAAATAAAGACCATGAATCATCAACAGGTAGGCCTTGTAAGTCATGTGTTTTTGTTGATCCTATCATTTCTGCAACATTTTTAAGACGTGTAGTCACTATTATTTTGCTTCCACTTCCACTTCCAACTAACAAATCCTTCAACTTAAACCATTTTTCAGAATCCTCATTCCATAAATCATCCAAAACAAGTAAATATTTTTTTTCATTAATTTTCTTATGAAGACGATCTTTCAAGGTATTCATTTCAAGATTTTTAGGCTTCTCACCATCAAGAGACTCCAAAATCTTTTCAACAATTATTTTAACTTCAAAATTATCAGAAATGCACACCCACATTTTGAGCTCAAAATTTGATTTCACCACCACATCATTGTATGCAAGTTGAGCAAGTGTTGTCTTTCCTAAGCCTCCAAAACCCACAATGGAAATGATTGACACATTCTCCCCATGACTAGAAGACAGAAGAAAATCAATGATTTTCTTCTTATCATCTTCTCTACCAACAACTACTGGAGGTAAAGATGAGTGAGTTTGCTCTCTTTCCCCACTCATAGGAAATGTCTTCTCAGGAAGCTTATCTAAGTGAAACTTCTTATTTGCAGCAATCTCATCTAATTTACTTCTAACTTTTTCAATCTTGTGAGCCATTTTAAGATCATAAACAAATGGGTTTGAGCTTGAAAAGAAAAGGCATACCTCCTTCACCATTTTATTGCCAGTCATCATCTGCTTCAATAAAACATCTGTGGAGAACTCATCTAACAAGTCATCTGCATCATAAAATGCTTCTTTTAGTGAGTCAACCCAATCTTTGACTTGATGACTCTGCGAATACTGCTCCTCTGCATCAAGAAGCACAGCTTGGATTGTTGAAACTGTCCCCCCGAGTTTCTCAAGCTCCTCTTTGACACCCCACCAGAGCCTAGTCTCTTGAAGAACTTGAGAACCCAGCTTCTTAATGATTTCCACAGCAATGCCGGAGAGAATTGCATCTGCCATTGCTTTTCAAGGTAGGAAGTGGAAAGTAAAGGTAAGGCACAAATGGGAAGTGTTTAAGGTTTGAAGAGAAGGATTATGAAGGTGTGTGTGGAGGATGAAAATGCTAGAGTAATATTTATCACAAGGAACTTAGGCTCTTCAAGGACGCTGCTCATTCATTTCCTTAAGGACAAGGAACGAATAAGTGCGTCAACCATCATTGCAAGGTAGGAATAAAGAATAATATAAACTTTGGAAAGCAAGTTTTAAAAAAGAAGAAGAAAAGCTGTTACATATATTTCGAGGTAGGAATAAAGGAAAATACATACTTGAAAAGATTACTAATTAATTTTTATTTTCATTTTATGTTAAAATTTTCTAATCATAAAATTAAATTCTCCCAATAGAAGGTCATGGTTAAGAAGTCTTAGATCTGCCCAATTTGAGATCATTTTTAAGGCATATATTCAATGAGGAAATGAATGAGCTAACTAATCATACTTAAGCACCCACAGAGTTATCTCTAACAGTTTGTGACGCGAACATATATATTTCAATGCCAATTCTTTTACGGATGGAATCAGTGATGTTGAAGTAAGCTTAGGATAAGACCTGATTACCAATTGAACAAGGCAATGAAACTGGTACGACTCAGGAAAGAATACGATGAATATTGAAAATTTTAGGCACTTACGAATGCATTCACATATATTCCAATCCATTTATTCTAAGTTATCTCAGGTACCAAGCTTGTTCATCAATCAAATACCCTTAGTGAGATGCTTTTCTCTCTCCTTGTTCTCCCCCCTCGCCTCCCCATACCTCCTCTCTCTCTCTCTCTCTCTCTCTCTCTCTTCTTCTACAGCAGATGGGGCTGGTTCCTCAGCCATAGGTGTCCCCTTCAGGTGTAAATGGGGTAGGTTTGACTTGCTTCTTGTTCTCATTAATCTCATTCTGTATGGTCCTGACTATGCTCCATTGCCAATCCAAATACCCAGCGCACAAGGTGTAGGGTTTTCCGCAGAGGTGCAATTGACAAAAAGGATTGCAATAGATTTTATCCCGTGGTGTTGATTGAACTTTTGAGAATGAGGTAATATTCGCTGCGAATCCATGAACACTAGGGTTATGAAAAGAGAATTAGCTTCAAGTTTTGGCTTATTCGACTCTCTATTGATAAAACCAAGTGATCGGCAAAAATTATATTTGTAATTCAATAATTTTATAAATATAAAAAAATTACAGAAAAAATTGATAGTGACTTAATTTCATCTAATGAAACATAAATTATTTATCGAGTTCTGGAAGAAACAAATGATATTAAAATATGAAATTTTGATTTTCAAATGTTAATAGCCTTTTACTAACAATTGAAAGTTCAAAAATTTAAGAAATGAAAATTATTTTATATTATAGTTATAATTTTATTTTATTGATTAATGACTTGATAAAAATTTTAAAGGTTATGTTTATTACATATTATAGTCAACCATCAAGAATCTATAAATAAAAATTAAGAGCTTTTCAGTTTTAGTTTTTGAAATGATAATTTTATTAATAAATTTAGGAAAAACTTAAAAGAGTAGGTCCACGCTAACCCAGTTATCAAATCTTCCATTTACATTCAACCTAGACCTCCAGTGTTGGGTGAAAAAAAAAATCTAAAAAATATCAAAAAAGTCCAGAGTCTCATACCGAGTATATAATAAAGCCACCCTTACTAAAGTATTGACAGCAACATTAGTTTGTCCCTTAACCAAATGAAGGGACATCTGGACTAAAAACAAAAATAGCCCTTTACAATTAGCAATGACTTGCCCAAACTTAGTCCAGTTGTTTTTAGAAGAAAGCATAGTATTGCAGACCTCCTTGCATTCAGTCTCAATGAAAATGTGATGCGGAAAATCTCAAAGCAGCCAATGTAAAGTTTCTCAAAGAGCAACTGCTTTGTCTAAATATGGAGGAAGATAACCAACTAGAAAGCCCAAATAACCAGAAACTATGATGTCAAATGAATTCATATAATGTTTCTTTATAAGCAGAATTTTATTAAAGGGTGAAGAAAAGATGAGAGGGAAAAATCAACTATGGATTAAACCCAAGACCAACAGGTTAATCCCATACACACAACCAATACTAACTAAAACCACCTGTTGATGAAAAAATGCCCTCATTGAACAGCTTTTAACATCATCCTTGCATTATTATGATCCTTAAAATATACTGGAATGAAATGTTTTCTTCAAGCTTGGAGACAATGATACACATTTCAAGTAATTATTTACTGGGCATTTCCCAATCTTATGGACGAACAAAGGATCCAAAGCACGAGTGGCAAATACTGCATACCTGTAAAAAAAAAACTCCATATGATCAACTCTGTGCTAAAGCAGGTAATGACTCTTGCATTTTTAAGTTGCATATTCGTGTAACTACAAAAAAGCGTAGCAAACATTAAGGTTGCTAGCAACAGTAGGATATCTTATTGACAAAATAAAAGGAGTACCTTTCAGTTATGGGTCAACTATTCATGCCATTATTTACATAGAATGTCCACTGTATAAATAATGTTCATATCCAATGCACAAGAACGTCATTAGGAATGGTGAACAATCAAACCTTAATGAAAAAAATCTTTTGTCAGTTTACAAAGTAAACTAGGAAAAGATTTCATAGGTTGAATGTGATTTCAAGACTACAACTATTTGAAGAAGTTGGGTGGTAACTTGTAGAATTTAAAGAGAACAAGAATGTGCTGACCTTAAAAGAGATAGTAATTACAACTATTTGCATATGCAAGGATTGCTATGATCAATGGATGTGCATATGCTCTGTCACTGCACACAAAAACACAATAACCTTAGTTCATAAGAAGAGGTTTATAAATTACATAAAAACACGCACAAGCCAAAAAGTAGTGCAACAATAAATTGACTAATTGAAACCCAGGACTCATCTAAATCTAAAAGGCACCTTTTCCCAACTTTCAAATAGCTTTTGTGAAATTCTTGGGCAATGGTCATTTATACTGTTTATGTGCCTATTGGAAAAGCAAATCAGTCCACCAGATTGGATTTCACTATGTTTATTCAATGTTGTCAAATAACATGTTTGGAGAAAAGAAATGAGATGAGGCACCATGTAATTTTGCATGATTGTTGTGCCCACAAGGTTTCCTCTAAAGTCTAAACTAAAATTGGGTCCATATTCCATATAAACTGAAATTTTTGCAACATGCACTCGACTGTCAAGATAAGGAATAGTAGAAAATAGATAATTAGAGAATTTCTTTGCATTTTTCACTCTTAAAATTGATTTACAATGATTCTAATTTATATACAAAGGCTAGAACTAAATATGAAACTAATAATAGTGAATAAATACAATGATTCCTAATTACATTCTAATTTACAACTAATTGCACTAATTAAGGGATTCTAACACTTCCTCTAAAGTTGGTTCATGTATATTGCATATGCCCAACTTGTAAACTAGGGTATGAAACACCTTACAACTCAATCCCTTAGTGAACACATCAGCTAACTAGTTTTTCAAACCTCGTAAGAGACACTTAAGAAACCATCAATAATTTTTTCTTTTATGAAGTGTTTGTCAATCTCTATATGCTTGGTGTGATCATGCTGAACTAGATTGTGAACTATACTGATAGCAGCTTTATTATCACAGAATAAGGACAAACCACTAGCTTTCAGCAGTTTCAATTCCTCTATCAACTTCTATAACTACAATAGCTCACAAATACTTTAAGTCATTGCTCTGAATTCAGCCTCTACACTAGATCTAGCCGTCATATTTTGCTTCTTGCTTCTTCAGGTGACTAGATTACCATTAATAAAAGTACAATAACTAGATATCGATCTCTTATCATCAAGAGATCTAGTCCAATCTGCATCTATAAAAGTCTTAATATAAAGGTGACCATGCTTTGAGAAAAAAAGTCCTTTCTCAGGTATAGATTTTAAGTATCACAAGATATGAAAAATTGCCTTCAAATGAGATTCATGAGGATCATGCATAAACTGGCTCACTAGACCCACTACATATGCTATGTTAGGTCTAGTGTGCAAAAGATAAATCGCTTTGCCAACCAACTTTCGATATCTCCCTAAATCCACTGATTCCCTAATTTTAGCTTGCAATTTATGATTTTCCTCAATGGGAGACTCTATTGATTTATAACCTAGCATTCCTGTTTCCTCCAACAAATTTAGTTTGTACTTCCTTTAAGAAAGAAGGATTCTTTTATCTGATATGGCAACCTATATTCCAAGAAAGTACTTTAGCCTTCCCAAATCTTTGATTTCGAACTCCTGTGCTAGGCGCTCCTTTAGATTAGCCATTTCTTCTCTATCATTACCAGTTACCACAATATTATCCACATAGATAATAAGCAGTGTAATCTTACCCCTATAGTGTTTTATAAATAAGGTGTGATCAGCATTGCTTTGGCAGTATCTAAAGGAAACCATTACCTTACTGAACCTATCAAACCATGCCCTAGGTGACTGTTTTAGACCATATAGTGCTTTCTTCAGTTTGTAAACTTTCCCTCTAGTCTTCTCATCCTCAAACCCTGGAGAAATTTCTATATAAACTTCTTCTTTCAAGTCACCATGTAGAAAGACATTTTTTACATCAAACTAATGCAAGTCCCACTCAAGATTTGCTGCACATGACAGTAAAAATTCTAATGGTGTTCATTTTAGCAACATGAGCAAAGGTTTCCTGATAATCTACCCCATACGTCTATATAAAGTCTTTTGCTACCAGCCTGGACTTATACCTCTCAATTAAACCATCTGCTCTATGTTTCACAGTGAACACCCACTTATATCCAACTGGCTTTTTTCCTAGTGGGAGAGTAATAAGTTCTCAAGTCTCATTCTTTGCCAGAGCTTTCATCTCCTCCACTATGGCTGCCTTTTATTTTGGATCAAGACATGCTTTCTTTCAATCCTATGGGATAGAAACAGAGAAAACAGATAATAGAAAGGCTCTATAAGATGGAGACAAAGAATCATGGGAAATAAAATTAGAGATGGGATGTTTAGCACAGGTTCTAACGCCTTTTCTGAGAGTAATAGGAATCTTAAAATCATTATTAGAAGAAGGAAGAATAGACTGAGAATCAAAATTAGACTCATCAGGAATCAAATGATACTCATCACATACCTCAGGATGTCCAGGAATCGAATCCAGGGATTTCGGCTAATTAGTAGTCTCCTGCTTGATGGCTATATCTGTCTTATTTATCCAAGTATGGATTCTCAAATCTGGCCTATTCAGTCTCCCTCGAGATTTAGGTGACTCCCCCTGAGTATCATTGTTAGGTATAGGCTCTAAACCCAGATTCTCCCCTTAAAGTTGAAGGTTGGGAAAGGACGAAGAAGAAGGTAAAGACACCTCTTCCTTCCTACGCTCCCCCTAAAGAGGTGGATGGAAATAAGATTCAGATTCCCTAAAGGTAACATTCACGCTCACAAAATATTTTCGTGTAGGAGGGTGGTAACACCTATACCCTTTCTGAGTACTGTAATAAACAATAAAGACACACTTAAGGGCCCAAGGTTTTAACTTCCCACTATTAAGCTTATGAACAAAGTAAACACAACCAAAGACTTTTGAATGGAGAATATATGAATTTTTACCTTGCAAAATCTCTAAAGAACTCTTAAACTCCAAAGTTCGAAGTGGCATCCTATTAATAAGATATGTAGCAGAAAGAATAGCATCTCCCCAGTAAGGTTTAGGAGTATTCATTATAAACATAAGAGACCTAGCAACCTCAAGTGAGTGTCTATTTTTTTCTCTCAGACACCCCATTTTGAGTACTAATGTTAACACAATTAGTCTGATGCAAAATTCCATGTGACTTCAAATACTCCTAAAAGATTTTATTCATATATTCTGTGCCATTAACACGAGCATCAAATTGGGTGCTAATCATTTTGTGAAAACTACTGAAAACATGAAAATACTTTATTTTCCCCTTTCATCAAATATACCCAAAATAACCTACTACAACAATCAATAAAGGTCACAAACCATCTTTAAACTGATAAAGACACAGTTTGAGTAGGCCCCCACACATCAAAATGGATAGTCATAAAAGAAACTGAAGCCTTATTATTTATTATAAGATAAGATTATCTGGTATGTTTAGAAACTCACAAGCATCACATACTAAAAATTCAGTTTTGCATTGCTTAAACAAAAGAGGATAAAGTTTCTCTAAAACAGTAAATGGAGGATGTCCAAGTCTCCTACACGACTAGATAATTTCTTCCTCCACACCCATAGACTGTCCCATCATGGCCTGACTAACACAATCATTCAGTAAATATAGTCCATCTTGCAATCTACCACTGCCAATCATTCTCCCTATTGTTAACTCCTGAAATACATAGTGAGTAGGAAAAAAATTCAATTTTGCAGTTAAGACCTTTTGTGATAGAACTGACAGACAAAAGGTTAATAGAAAAGTTAGACACATGTAAAACAGAACTAAACTTATAGGAGGAATATATTTAACAGAACCTGTTCTAGAAACATTAGATAAGGATCTATTCGTTGTGCAGATTTTTTCTTTGCTTGATTATGAAGAATAGGATATGAATTTATTCAAAGAGCTTGCCATATGCTTGTGTGCTCTAGAATCTATAACCCAAAATGAATTATTAAGATTGGCAAGAAAAGCATTACCAGAGTTGATGAAGTTAAAAGAGGCAACTGTAGTGGATTACTATTCAAGCTATGATAGTAATCGCCTAGTGGATTGCGATTCAAGCTGTGATAGTAATCGCCTCAGAATTTGTACCTCTTCATTGGAAAACATTCTAATGGTAGTAGTATCTTCAGAAACATCCATAGCCTCAGATACATTTGCTTGTGGTCTAGCAGAGCCCATTTTTTTTCCTTCATGCCCTTTAGTTGGGCAGCTATGCAGTTTTAAAAATGTTCCTTAGTGTGCCAGAATTTCCCCCAGTAGTCACAATACAAGTAGTCCTTTTCTGATGGACCATGTGACTGTTCTCGTGAGGAGTTAGTAGTCAATCCAGCCTTATCAACAGCTGTAGAATTGATCATGACACTTTTTCTGATCTCCTCCTGCTGAACATAAGAGTATGTCTGCTTTAAGGTGGGCAAAGGATCCTTACCAAGCACTTGGACTCGAATCTGATCATACTTCACATTTAACCCAGCAAGAAAATCATATATGTGCTCCTTCTCAACCAATTTCTGGAACTTAACTGCATCAGCCAGACATGAAGCCTGAAAGTCCTGATAGAAATCCAACTCTTGCTATAGACTACTCAATTCTGCATAATACTGAGCAACAGTCAACTCACATTGTTTCATTCCATGAACCTTATTCCTAAGCTCATAAACTTGTGCATCATTCCCAACTTGAGAATAGGTCTGAGAAACAGTACTCTAAATGGTAGCTGCACTTTCCAATAGTAAATACCCATGAGTTATATGAGGTTGCATAGAATTGATGAGCCATGACATAACAAGAGAAGTACTCCCACTGGCTGTAGGTAGAACTAGCACTTTTTTGCTTTTTCTTATCTCCAGTGATATACCCCTACAGTCCTCTAGCCTAAATGAACAGTAGATAGGACCTAGACCATGCCAAATAATTAGTTCCATCTAATTTTATAGGACTAATTTGTAAAGAGAGATTATCACCAATAAAAGCAACCTTTGTTTCAGAAGCTTCCTTCTTTCTATCAGCCATCTTCAATTAAAAGGAATAGATACAGAGGCAGAAAGCAAAAAAAAAACTGGACAACAAAAGATACCCAAAAAATAAATGTGCAAACCAGGTGTGGGAAACACATTGGTCAGAGGCACGCCGGACAGGGAAGGTCATCGGCAAGAGGCATGGCTGAAAAAATCACTGGGAAAAAGATGCTCGCGCCGGCGCGTGAGGAGCTGCACAAAACTTCTGCAGGTGCATGAGCTCACGCGCTTCATCGGACGATAGTGGAACTCCAGGCGTAGGCCGACCTACTTATGTCCTTCCTCCTTAGGTGGGTGGTGACAGTCACCTCCCTCCCTAGAATAGCGTAGAAGCTTGACCCACAAAAAAACCTACCTAGAATTGCACTATTCACGCTAAAAAATTTTGGCACAGCTCTAATACCAAGTAGAAAACAGAGAATTGGAGAATTTCTTTGTATTTTTCACCCTTAAAATTGATTTACAATGATTCCAATTTATATACAAAGGCTAGAACTAAATAGGAAACTAATAATAACTAATAAATACAATGATTCCTAATTACATTCTAATTTACAGCTAATCACACTAATTAAGCGATTCTAATAGGATTTTTTTTTTAAAAAAAAGAACAAATAATTTATACTTAGATTATGTTCATATAAGGCATGTGAAGGTGATGAACATACCCAAGCAAACAATTTCTTGCATAAGAGAGGCCAATTCACAATTGTTTTTCTCTTGCATCTTTCAACAAGATAGAACTATTATCAATTTCCAAACTCTGGAATTGAAGACAATAGTTGCAGAATGCTTATTTGAAATTCCATGGCTCAATTAAAATTACATGGAAATGCTTTGTTATTTTTGTGGCTTGAATTTTGGATATATTTTTCATGGACCCGAATTGTGACCTGCCCTGAAAGTTTCGCGCTGCGACCCGATTGGGATAAAAAAAGTGAGATCTGTGGTGGTAGCGGAGGGCACGGGCCAATAAATATTGTAATATTCTACCCTTTGCGGTAGAGTTGTGAGATATTCGAGAAACACACTGGGTTTAGGGTTTGAGAGTTATGATTGATTGTATCTTGCTCTTTTCATCATAGTGAAACTTTTTTCTCTTGTCTTGCCTGTGGACGTAGACCTTACGGTTGAACTACGTTAAATCCTGTGTTATTATTCTTCTCTTTTCAATACTGTGTGATTGTGCGATTTATATGTGTGCCTTAGATTTGCGTGCTTGTTATAACATGCTTCAATCTACTTATTCACAATATTTGTAGAAGAGCCTGAAACTAAAATTAAAAGGATAAACAGTATCTGAAGCTCCTCCGTTCGCTGCATAGATCTTCAACAACCTTAAGTACTGAACAAAAGTTACAAACAATTCTGCAAAAGTTACAAACAATTCTGCAATCACATAAATGATTTTTAAAGCGAAGAAACAGATGAAAATAATATATAAAAATGTAAAAGTTACATAAAAAGAAAAAAAGAAAAAAAAAAAACAGAGGAACATTGAATAGAGCATATTTCTTCCAGATCACATGCCTGGAGATTAGACTTCAATTTTGGGCAAATGCTTTACTTTTTCTAGAAGAAACTCCTGATTGTCATTTTGTTTTCCCGGAAACCAAATCAAAGAAAGGTCTATGGGAACAACCCAGTAACAGGACGTACCACATAATTGGAAGGAAGGAATAAGTTAGATTTGAAGAAATATGAAGCATTCAATCTCTTTCTGTTTACAGAACCAATGATTTTTCCATCAATGCATGCCGCATAGCTGAAGACAAAGTGGCCATTGATCTTCAAAATGGAAGTTGTACCTTATTTGAAGAAGCCATCAATAAAGAAAATCTCCCGTCCAAAGTTGTTACAAAGTGGCAGCAATTTGAAGTTCATCAATGGACAAGAGGTGCCATTCATTAAATATTTAGAAGAGAACAGAGGACAATGATTTCGACAGCAATGTCGGAGAGAATTGCATCTGCCATTGGTTTTCAAGCTGGGGAATGGAAAGTAAAGGTAAGGCATGGAAAGTAAAGGTAAGGCAGAAATGGGAAGTGTTTAAGGTTTGAAGACAAGGATCATGAAGATGTGTGTAGAGGATGAAAATGCTATAGAAATATTTATCACAAGGAATTTAGGGTCTTCAAGGATGATAGTCATTCATTTCTTTAAGGACAAGGAATGAACAAGTACTACTTCATCCAGCATTGCAAGGTAGGAATAAAGAGCTAATACTTTAAACAAGTTTTAAAAAAGAAGAAGAAAAGCTGTATGTATTGCAAGGTAGGAATAAGGAAAACATATATACTTTGAAAGATTACTAATTAATTTTCATTTTTTTTAATATTTTATAAAAATTTTCTGATCATAAGATTAAATTCTCCTACTAGAAGGTTGTGGTGCAACTATGTTCCTATCCCATTCTCAAGAACTCGTATATCTGCCCAATTTGAGATCGTTTTCAAGGCAGACATTCATTTAGTAATGAATGAGCTAATCATGCCTAAGCACTCATAATTATACTGCCTTGGCTATTATATACTCCAGTCAATGGATGTGGCTGTGGTAAGAGAGAGAAAATAATTCAAGCAATTGAAGAAAGAAGAAAATAATTTATGAGAAGAAAAAGAGGAAACAAATGAATTTATTTATGTGAAGAAAACAATATGTTCTTTGCTTGGTTGGGTAGGTTTTCTGGTTACCCTGAATTGAATGAGAATCAAATCAAACTGAATTAGAATTTGAAAAAAAAAATATTATATATCTGAAATTGAGTTGAATCAAACTAAATTTATTTTATTATTTTATTTTTTTTTTATCTTTTTACCAAAATTTAAATTAAATCAAATCGATTATTGCCTTACCTGTTAATGGATATTGTTCATCCTTTTTAGGTGCATCGCACTTTTAAAAATGCAAATTAGATTTATTGCACTAAATAAGATTTAAATTAGAAGATATGTAAAAAAAATTACTCTTCAATTTGAAAAATTATATTGTCAAATTGTGATTTCATATAGGCATATTACATGAAATAACAAACCAATAAAAATTAATGTAAGTAATTCAGTTATTAAATTTTAAAAAAGAAAAAAAAAACTATTTGGTAGTTACTTAGTAGTTACAATTTTATAGGACCCACTTGTGTATACATATTTACACTCTATTGGTTTGTCATTATATGTAGAATGTCTTACATAGAATTACCATGGTATTGTATAATCGCTCAATGGGATACTAATGGATGTATTTTTTTTTTCTGTGGAGCGCATTCATATAGGTAGAATAAATTATTTGCAAAAAAAAAAAAAGAATTTAAATGAATTTTTACACGATTGTACTTAATTTTTATTTTTTCTGAAAATATTTTTTAAATTAAAAAGAATTAAATTATTTCATTAGAATTCACAAAAATAAAATCAATTAAATTAAATTCTTATGAAATTTTAATTTTAAAAAAAAAATCCTCTCTTCATGAGAATTGGTGTTCTTCCCTTTGTTGGATGTTTTCTTCTTTCTCCCTCCTTTTTGTCTCTTCTCCCATATTGGAATGGGTATATAAGAAAAGCTAAATAACTGGAGTTTAAAGTGCAGCATTTGCTAAGTTTTTTCTAGCCTTATTTAATTTTCATTTAATGAAGCATAAATTATTTATCGAGTTTGGAAGAAACAAATTATATTAAAATATTATATTTTGATTTTTTGAATGTTAATAGATTTTTTTACTTACAATTGAAAGTTCAAAAATTAGGAAATGAAAATTATTTTATTTTATAGTTATAATTTTAATTTATTGATTAATGACTTAAAAAAAATATAAAGGTTATGTTTATTAAATATTATAGTAAATCATAGGAATCTGTATATGAAAAAGGGCTTTCTAGTTTATTCATTTGTTTAAATTTTAAAATAGTGAAAACAACTTGAAAATCAATAAAAAAAAGTAAGAAAAAATTATGATGTCAAATGAATTTACATAGTTTTGTTTGTCTTAAAGCTCAATTTTATTTTTTTGTCTAAATTAACGTAAAAATTTTAATTTTAGCTTAATTTAGTCCAAAAATAAAGAAAATCAAGAAATTTAGCTTTTTAATTTTTGAGTTTAAATAAGAAATTAAAGAATTTAGCCAATAAATAAAAAATAATAATTTTTTTTCTTATTTTTTTATTTAAAATACTCATAAATTTTAATTTTTAAGCTAAATTCAACTGAAATCGAAGCTTCTTAGTTATAGTTAATTATCTAAAGCTAAAGAGACAGCTTAACACTGCCAAATCGACACTTGTTGCCGAAGACGATCAGATGCAACTTGTCATAACCGACAAGCACACCAGCATCAGCAATGGCTCAGAGCATGTTTGCTCCCATAACCTTGAAGAGTGACTTAGCACCCTCATTCTTCTAGTTTATTAGTCTTGAAAATAAACATGAAACAAATCTAAAAACTTTAACTTTACAATTTAGTTTGAATGAGTAACATGGTCAAAGCAACTGCATTGTTAGCTTCCTGAATCGAGATAGGCAGCTGGAGAAACTTAACCCTGTGAAGCATTTTGTTTGATGTTGGATTTGTTGTTAAATTAATAATATGAAATATTAATTTGCTTAATCTATAGGTTAACGTATTTTTTTTCCTAATATAAACTACTTTTCAGAATTATTTTTGTTAAATTATATTATTAATTACAAAATAATATATAATTTGATGTATTTATACTTATTATATAGTTATGCATCTTAATTTTACTTGTATCCACTAATACTTGCTCATTTTATAAACTTTCAAAATTTTCATAGCGTCAGGTCATTACCGTTACATTACAAGCCTATTTTCGTCATTTGCAACCACGATTGCAAACGTAGCCGTGACTATGATTTAAAATCATACTCTCTATTTCTCGTTATGAAAATGATAAATCTCATAATAATAGATGGACGAAAGATACGAATTTGAAACTTTTCTCACTCTTTACATTTTAAAAGTGAAAAAAGACTTGTTATTTTATTTTTCTACAATATAATTTTATATCATTAAAAATTATTTTTATCAGTTTTGATGGATAAATTTCAATAACCATCCTTAAACTTTCGGAGTCGTAATAGAGTTGTCCCTTAACTTAAAAATGTAATACAAAACTCTTTGAATTTTGAAATTTTATATAATAAAATTCTTTTAATTCCCAAAAGCTAGTTTATAAGTAACATGTTAATATGACAATTCTGAGAGGTGATAAAGTAAATAACTATTGTTATTTTTTTAATGTAAAGTCCTTCTAATTAGTTGCTATACATTTAGTGCTTCATTATTCTGTACAGTTTATATTCTTTTTACGATTCATCTATAAAGAAAATGATAACTGATTTTGCCACTGTCATATAGAGGGGAGGGAATTATCTATATCATTGCTACTCTGCATTACATAAACCGATTATTGAGGGTTAAAAGGATTTTAATGTACATAATTTCAAATTTTAAGAGGTTTCATGTCACATTTTTAAGTTCAGTGACGACTTTGTTATAACAACTAAAGTTTACGGACAACTATTTAAATTTATCCCAATTTTGATATACATATTTATAATTTTATAAATATAAAAAATTACAACAAAATCTTGATAAGAATAACTCAATAATGACTTTAATTTCATCTAATGAAGCATAAATTATTTATCAAAATTTGGAAGAAACAAATGATATTAAAATATGATATTTTGATTTTGAAATGTTAATAGCTTTTTGCTAACAACTGAAAGTTCAAAAATTAAGAAATAAAAATTATTTTATATTATAGTTATAATTTTAGTTTAGTGATTAATGACTTATAAAAATTTTAAAGGTTATGTTTATTACATATTATAGTCAATCATCAGGAATCTATATATAAAAAAAGGCTTTTCAGTTTTTCTTTTTTTGAAATAATAATTTTATTAATAAATTCAGGAAAAACTTAACAAAGTAAGGTCCACACTAACCTGGTCATCAGTAGGGATGGCAACGGGTCGGCTACCTGCAAAAATCACCATATCCGAACCCAAATCCGATTAATATTATTAAAACTCGAACCCATCCCAAACCCGTTTAAAATTTATTCTCAACTACTAGAACTCATCCCAAACCTGATTATTATTACCGGAAAAAAACCAGAACCCGTTTAATTTTATATATTTTAATTAATATTTTGTATAAAAAATTATTCTAATTAATAATTTATATTTTAAAAATTTAATAATTTCATAAAATATTTAAATTTTATTTTATATAAAATAAAATATAATATTATTATAAAAATATATATTTTATATTTAATTAAGTATTTATGTAAATAGGTTCGGGTAACGGATACCCAACATATAAAACCCGAACCCGCTACGGGTATTATTTTTCAAATCCGAACCCGTCCTGAACCCGATTATATAATACCCAAACCCGTCTTATTAGGGTTCAGTTAGATTAGGTACCCGCAAAAACCTGACCCGTTGCCATCCCTAGTCATCAGACCTTCCATTTACACCCAACCTAGGACCTCCAATATTAAGTGAAAAAACCTTGAAAACATCGAATGACAACATATCAGAAGGAAAGCTCGAGGCTCAAACCTAGTATGTAATAAAGCCACCCTTGCTTAAGTATGAACAACTTCATTAGCTTGTCTCTTAACCCAATGAAAGGATATTTGCACTCTTTGAGATTAAAAAAAAAATAAATAAAAAAAAAGCTTTACAATTAGCAATGACCTGCCCGAACTTGGTCCAATTATCCTTGGAAGAAAGCATAGCAATTTAGGCCTCTTTGCAGTCAATCTCAATGAAAATGTGATGCGGAAAATCTTGAAGCAGCAAATGTAAAGTTTCTCGAAGAGCAACTGCTTTGGCTAAACAAGGAGGAAGACAACCAACTAGAAAGCCCGAATAACTATGATGTCAAATGAATTCACATAGTTTTTTTTATCTTTTTTTTTTTTATAAGCAGAATTTTATTAAAGGGTGAAGAAAAGATGAGGGGGAAAAATCAACTGCGATTTAAACCCAAGACTAACAGGTCAATCCCATAAACTCAAACTATACTAACAAAAACTACCTGTTGATGAAAAAACGCTCTCATTGAGCAGCTCTTAGCATCATCCTTTCATCATTATGATCCTTAGATCCACTTGAATGAAATGTTTGCTTCAGGCTTGGAGACAATGATTTATTTAAAACAAATCCATATAGAAGAATTTTGGATGTGAAAATTTATTAAATTTATGAATTAAATTTAAAACAAATCCATTACTAGTTAATAAAAGAATATATATTTTTTTTAAATTTCGGGGTGGACATGCAAGGTTGCCCATTGTTCCCCTTTGGTTTTTTTTGAAGACATAGCAATTATAGGAAAATGTTAAGATCACATATGTACCTTGATGGCAAGTTGCGCTTTGTTGAAATCTACATCTGCAAAGAATAATTGTAAGATCAAGAATATTTGTTTCCTTTTATTGTTTTTAGACCACTAAGTCAAAATTGGTGATTTGATAAGCCGTGTGGAGCCCTTCCTAAAGACCACAAAGAGGATTTTTTTTTTTTAATTTAAAAAAACAAAGAATAAGGGAAAATAGGTAGAAGGGAAATAAAAGAAAAAGTAAGGGTAATGTGTTGTTTCCACGAAACAACTGCTTCATTTATAATGTATAATAGCTGGCTAAATGCAATACACAATGTGAATGTAGGAAAGTGCATCCGTTAAATTGTTCACAAAAGAAATTTATTCTTACTGCGCATAAGTTGGTCTGAGGATATCTTTACCATATTTAAAGACAAGAAAAAAAAAATCTGCATCTGCTTGGATGAATGCTTGCTTCAAGCCTGGTGACAACGACAAATTAGAAGTAATTATTTACTTGGAATTTCCCAATTTTATGGAAGAACAAGGCATGCAAAACACGTGTGGCAAATAGTCCATACTAGTAAAAGAACACCATCTGATCAACTCTGTGCTAGAGCAGGTGATCACTCCTCATTTTTCAAGTTGCAACTTGTTTAACCACAAAAAGAGTAGCAAGCATTAAGGTTGCTAGCAACCATAAGACTTCTTTTTGACAAAACAATAGGAGTACCTTTCAATTACGGGTCAACGATTCATGCCATTATTCACACAGAATGACCACTTCCCAAATGATGATGTAAATGGGGACACAGCCAATCACTCAACAACAGCAGTAATGCACATGAACATCATTGGGAAGGGTGAACAGTCAAACCTTAATGAAAAAAAATCTTTTTGTGTCAGTTTACAAAGTAAACTAGGAATCTGATTTTATAGGTTTAATGTGATTTCAGGACTACAACTAAATTTTAGCATTTTTAAAGTTTCCTTTGAATGTATTATAAATTTAATCCAACATGCTCTAGCATCAAAGGAAAGCTATGTAATCATGTACTGTAACTTGAGAAATTTAAAGAGAACAGGATTCACTTGCCGTACAAGAACTGTTTGCATGTGCAAGAACTGCTATCATTGATGGATGTGCTTTTCTTTCACTACATACCAATGTGGACACACATTAACCTTATTTCGCATGAAAAAGAAATTTATAAATAACACTCACAGAAGAATGTAATCAGTGCAACAATATTGAATAGTTTCACTTGTGAATGACATACAAGAAGAAAGCTGGTTTCAGAGGCAAATAGTTTGTTTCAAAGTTGTCTCCTTAAGTAGTCAGTAGGACTGATCCCAATTTTAAGTGTTTTCAGTTAGAAATCATTTTCCACAGGAGCATAATTCACCCAATAATCTCATCTTAACTTGTTGGAGAAAAATGGAAGTTGTACCTTTTCTGAAGAGGCCATCAATAAAGAAATTCTACAGTCCCAAGTTGTTAAAATGTGGCGCCAAGTTGAAGTTCATCCACAGCCATTCATCATTGTACATATGAAAATCCTTGCAATCAGCAGTTTCTCTAGACAAGGGAGATGAAACTTCAATTTGAGGTAATTATCGTGTATAAATCCCAATGTTGCTGAACAACCAAATTAAATATCAGGGAAAGAATTCATAACAAAAAGAAATGTTGGAAAAAAAATCCACTGTTTGATGGAATGTTTAAATTAGATTGGGAGAAAATATTGTTGAATATCATTTTGCTTTCACAACCAATGTTTTATCCACCTCTGCATTTAGCAGTACAAATGTTGTTCATAAATGATTTAACTTACAAAGGTATGAGGTGAAGAGAGTTGATAGATGAAAATGACCTTCATCACAATGATTCCGATCCTACATTTTAGAAGCCGCATATTGTTCAATCCGAAATGAGAGGAAGAAAAAAAAAAGAAGCCAGAAATAAACTCTTACAAATGAATTTAGCTACACAACATTGTCATAATTAACTCACCAATTGTCAACATCAACATCTATAAACAACTGCTTTGAGGTGAGTTTGGGCATCCATTGAGGTAATGACATCAAATTCACAATGAACAAGGAGATTACATTTAGAGACAGGCACTGCATTTCATTTTGAGAACAACAAATAATGCTTCAGATTAAAATTTGAATATAGGGAGGTTCATGTGCCTATTGCAAAAACAAATCAGTCCACCAGATTGGATTTCACTCTACTGATTCAATGTTGTCAAATTAACACAAAGAAATGAGAGTACCATGTAGTTTTGCATGATTGTTGTGCCCACAAGTTTTCCTTTGAAGTCTAAACTGAAATTGGGTCCATAAAGACTGAAAATTTTGCACAATGCACCAGACTGTCAAAAAATAGAAAATGGAATTAAAAAAAAATTGAATGTACTTGGATTATATTCGTAGTAAGGCATGTGAAGGTGATGAACATACCATAACAAACACTTTCTTGCACAAGAGAGACCAATTCATAGCTACTCTTCTCTGGCATCTTTCAACAGGACAGAACCATTATCAGTTTCCAAACTCTGAAATTGAATACAATAGTTGCAGAATGCTTATTCGAAATTCCATAGCTCAATTAAAAATACATGGAAATGCTTCAATCCACTGATTCACAATATCAGGAAAACAGCCTGAAACTAAGAATTAAAAGGACAAATACGAGCTCAAATTCCACCATTCGCTGCATTGTTCACAAACCATTTTGGGGTTAATATTCCCGAATAGTATAAATTCACAGAACACATTATGACTGAGATGCCAACCTGTTCAAGTGGAGAAAAACCAAAAAAAAGAAAAATTTACAGTCTTTAAAATTTGAATATGAGAATGGGCAAGAAAGAAGATGTGGATTTCCGAAACTGTAAAGCATGACTGTAGGATTCTTTTGATACCAATTTGTAAGAGGTGAGAATACTTTGATAGAGCTTCTGTAATATTATGTTTTAAGTTTGTTACTTCATGTAATATAGGCAAGTTAAATATGACAAGACAAGAAAAATGGAATACCTACATAAAATCTTAATCTTATTAGATTTGATCTTCAACAACCTTAAGTCCCAAACACTTTGGATCACACTCAAAA